>NW_015639971.1:14185-19608 GCF_001515625.1 Sinocyclocheilus rhinocerous
ATCATTCTCTTGTTTTCTGTAGTCTGATGAAAAAAAAAAACTTGGTTACACTTTATTTTAAGTGCCCTTGTTGCAGTGTAATTATATATTAGGTACTGAGTAATATTAATTAACAACGATTTAGGGATTAGGGTTAGGAATACGGTTGGTTTATTGTTAGTTGCATGTAATTACACAGAATTTACTGTTATGACTACATTAAGTACCTAACGTGTAACAAGGACACTGTAAAATATAGTGTTACCAAAAACTTTGATTCTGAAAAAATGATCTTGTCTCCACCGCTTTTGTTCTTGTTGTCTTTTAGCCCATGAGAGCCCCTGCAGTTATTTATGTGATAGCACACTAAATTTCACTTGGGAAATGATAAAAATGATGTTATGAAGTCAATTGCTTGAGGATGTAAATGCAGTCTTTTTAACCTATAATGCAGGAAACTGTTCTGCATGTGAAACATTATAAAAATCAAGTTTATTTGCTACTTTTCATGATGCTGGAGTTGGACGGACAGTTTTGCCAGTATTCCCAGTTTCAACGCCATTGTTAGGTTATTGCTAATTGTCCACTAAGTTGTTCCTAGGCTATTGCTTACTGCCTAGACGCTACATTTTTTTAATTATTTTTTTTCCACAGATAAAGATGATAAAATAATCTTTTCACAGAAGATAGGCCTACGTTCTTTTTTATCATCCGCCATGCAAAAAACATGTCCATTCACTTAGAAATGTAGTAGGTATGATTTGATTTATCATTTATGTCTGTATTACTGTAGCAGGATGAGTTGCACACCAGAGTTTTGGGACGGGAGCAATAATAATAGTGAAATGGACTTTTTTCTTATTATATCTCAGGGAAGTTGCTAGTGAAGTGTTTGGGGGGTGTTTGTGTGATGCCATCAGCATTGCAGCTCTACATTCGTTATTAAAAAATGTAGGCCTAAATTTAATATTTATTTATTTGAATGGCATATAGAATTTCCATCCGTTTGGATTACATGGTTTATGCCAGTAATGCAGTAGTAGGCTACTAATAAACCAAATGTTTTTAAATACACAACAAGATTTATATATTTATCATCAATTAATCCAATTTGTTTCAATCTGATAATTTATATGCAATTCAAATACCGGTAAATATCTGAAATTTATGCTTAAATATTTTTTTTGAGTTCAGAATGATTAGTCACATGGCATTTACAGCTCCTTTGATTGGCTCAAAAAGTTCTGTGGTTCTCATAAGCAAAGATTGTAGATTTCTAATCACAAACCCCTCATGGTCCTGCATCAGCCAGGCAACTGGCATTGAGATGCTAACTGACAGCTTTCTCCAGTTATCATGGTTTAATCTACATAAAAATCACAACGGCTGAAACAAATCACACAGTTTTTGTTATTTGGGCTCTTACATGGTACGGGCCCTGAGGTGCAAATTTATGCAACACAAGACGAGGGAAGATGTCTGGTTGTAAAGATCACATTTTGATAGTGAAGAGCAGTTAGAAAAGATATTCTTGAATAGCGGGATCTGTAATCAGCTCTCAGGTCTGCTGCAGACATTTCATTACAGAAAGAGACCTGAGGAACAGAGAGTCCGATGCCACATCTGAATGAGTGCAAATTCAATGTCAAAATAGATTTGCTAAATTGGATTTGTACGGACCAAAGCTTGCAGAGAGGGGAATGAAGGAGCAGGGGAGGGTGAAGTTTAAGGGCCCTTCAGCTTTGACACGCACAGAAGAGAATATTGGTTAATACGGAAAATTAGCGAAATGTAAAATTGTGAGGCTGAGACAATGAAAATGCCATTCCAACGTGGTACAGGCCTAGCATGTTGCATCAAAATGGAGATGAGCAGATGTTGTTTTTGTGACTGATATATGATCAGTTTTGTAGACGTATCCCAAATCAGCATAAAATTGCACTCGGAGCATGCAGCTGTCTGTTTTAACTGACTCTTCAAGGTCATGCAAAGAATTTCTAACTTTGTGCATCTTTGTTGTTACAGCAGCTGTGTTGTCATTTATGTTGGAAGTTACATTGTGGTGCATCCCATTGGAAAGAAAAATCAAATGAGATCTCTGTAATATCCCAATTCTTTCTCTTGACAGCAATGTGATTAAATGGAGAGCAAATGGAGACTTTTGCTTAAAAAAATGCAGTAATCAATGTGCCTCCTCTGGAGTTTCAGAATAGATCAATGTCACTAACTGTGCTGAGATTTGCCAAGATACTAAAGTCTGCATAATATATCTAAGTCTATATATATATTTAAATGTGACTAGAACATCTATCTATCTATCTATCTATCTATCTGTCTATCTGTCTGTCTGTCTGTCTGTCTGTCTAGGCGTCAGTAATATTTACATTTTTTTTCTACTTTTTGAAATTGATCAAAAGTGACAGTAAAGACTTTTAAATTGTTTGCTATTGAAAATTCAGCTTTACCTTCACAGGAATAAATTGCATATTGAAATAGATTAAACCTTAGGATAATGTCAATATTCAATGTTATTTTTTGGGGGGAACAGATGTTAGTATATTGTACCTTTTAACATTTCCAGGAAGAAAGACTAATAACACAATTGACTACTGGCTCTCTCTGGACATTGATAGAAAAAAGAGCTCATTTGGCAACTGGCAGACCATGCTGGCCTTGGAAAGAGTGGAAGTTTTGACAGGAGCTTTGCTATGTATTGCAATTGACCCCTGGAACTCTTTCATCAGAGAGACAGTCACTGCTTGTTGGAAATCAGTTCTGAACCTCTGGGTCTGTTTTATTATGTCTCTATTATTCCATTGTATTTTAAAGTAGTATAGGTACACATAAGTGGTACAAGGACAATAGATATATTTTTCTCTCTAGCTCAAATTGCCTACAGTATTTCAGAGACATTATATTGAAGTAGAAGGTCTCCAAATATACTCCAAAGTGTGTGTGTTTTCCTACAGTAAAGGCCTGAGAGTCCACACCACAACTATAACAATAACGGCACAGAGGAACAATATTGTTGGAATTATTTTCAGAACAATTTTTCCTGCTGATGAATAATAAAAACATCAGAATCCATCCTGCTTTAAAGAGCAGGAGCTTTTAAAGTGGCAGACAACATAACTGCAGCACATGCCTAATATTAACAGAATGGTATCGCGCTTTGGACGCTAATATAATTATCATTTTTTTGGTGTGAATGGGCCTTAAGTGGCTTTCTGTCCTTCTGCATGTTTGCTTTTCCAACCCACTGTCATTACAAATCCATAATAATTCATAGAGCATAATGACATTGTGTATAATGAAGTTAAGACCTGGTTTTTTATCAAGACTTCATATTACAGTGATGGTTAGGTTACTTTTTTCATAAAATAGTGTGACCACCCTACATATAGTTTGGGTCACAAATTAAATTATTTATATATATTTCATTTTTTATTTACATGTGTGTGTATATATAAGTTTTATTTCAATTACTTAAATATATGATGAGTTTGCACCGAATAGTTCAGCTGCATTTTCTGAATTCTGGGTGGCAGTTGAGAGAGTAGAGTCACCGTGACGATTGCAGTGCATCCTCAGACAACAAAGAGGACCGTTAAGGAAACAACTAACTCTTGTCTCTCTCTCTCTCTCATTTAATCTCAAGTTTATTACTGCTTACAGTCTTCCCGACCTGTAACAATTTGCCATGTATTACTTCTTTCAACTTTTTATGAAACCATATTGACACAATATATGCATTTGTAACAAAATATAGATGATATAAAACATATATTTTATAGATTAGACTTTCTTTAAACAAATTCTTAGCCCTATTAGAAATATTTTTTGTAGTATTTATTATAGTATATTAAATTATATTCAGAGTGTTCCTAAAAGGATACAGACAGTACAAGACTGTACTTTTGGACAAGTTCCCACAGTCTGTTTGTAGAAAACAAACCTGAAAAGTGAGACAAACAAAAAGCTGTACAGAATATAAATTATCTGTTGCCATGTCAGCAGAAAGCCATGTGAAAGACTCCATGAGAACTGTCTCACACGAGGGACCTTGATAGAAATTTACTTTTGGGGGACCTGAATACTTGTTTTTCTAGTCCTGAATGGTATTATTTGTAACCTCAGTTTAAGCGTCAGTATCTAGTAGCAGTTTCTGCATAGATATAGTCAGTACAGCCCAGTGCAGTAACATTTTTCATTCTCTAAAAAAGAGTTATGCTGAGGAGGCTGGAGGTTCAAGCAGTGTTTTTGGATTTAACATGATCTCTACCGAGGTTCAGCTAAACCAACAAAACCAGGTATGTGACAGAAACGGTTTCCAGGTGGTTCCACAACTAGCTTTGGTTAACTATGCCTATCAGCAGTGTATGTTTGATATGTTTGCATATGTATTTTCAAACAGCTGTCATTACTCATTTCTAATCCATTGGTGTCTCTCTAGCGCTGACTATCAGAGGTCTACGTTGTGCGCTGCCTATCAGAAAATGACATTACAGAAGTAGGTCTCTGCAAATGAGTTGGCATTGTGTCAGCCCAGCAGCAGTAGCTAGATAACAGAAACGGATCCTTATTGCCATGGAAATTAGAACAGTATAAATTCAGAATAAAAATTCAATTCAGAAATAATTTAATAATGTGAGATTATTGTGAGCAAGCTTTTTGTATCATCTTCACAAGCATTATCGCAAGTATTTTGCCGCATTTACTGATCTGTAATACAATTACGTAAAAAATATTCACTAATTTCCAAACACTGTAAAGAAACGTTGCATGTTCCCATGCTTTCACGGTTACAGCTTTTTTATATTTATACAAATTCTTTCAAATCATTTAACTTTTTGTCCCTGGGGTCCATTGATAATGTTAATGTTTCTTCCACCCAAACAGTTGACCAGTTTTGAAAAGTGATAGTACTAGTAAGTGACAAACTGATAGTGATATTGGATTATATTCCTGTTTACAGCTTTGTTTATTTAAAGTAAACAGTTTCTGTTGTCAGATTGTTTTCATTTTGACAAAATGTTATCTAAAATACAATTTGCATTTAAGAAAGTTTGTAATTTTAGCAGGGCTCGCAAAATCGCTAGCCCGACGTTCCGGGGCTATTGTGTTTTCCAGTCAGGCTACCAAAATGTATCACCCTGCCCGACGGACTATACCGCGGTCTTCAATTTAGTTGTATCAAATTTAAGGCCGTAAAAAGTGTTCCGGGGCTATTGTGTTCTCCAGTCAGGCTACCAAAATGTATCACCCTGCCCGACGGACTATACCGCGGTCTTCAATTTAGTTGTAAGTTACAACTCAAAAAGTTGTAAATACGTTAAATGGTATGGTTAAATGTAATGGTCTTACAGTTGGGGACGGAAAGACAAGAATCGCGATACAGCTGGATTAAACTTCAAAAGGCAGTGATGCCATTGAATAAAAATGTG
>NW_015639971.1:20830-23205 GCF_001515625.1 Sinocyclocheilus rhinocerous
TTTTTTATTTGGGCTAGTTAAATTAATTTTCAGGCTACCAAAATCTGAAGAGTACCTGCCCGAAGGGCTACCAGGGATTTCAAAATTTTGCAAGCCCTGCAACTCATTTGTATTCTAAATACAGTATCACGTTACACTACCGTTCAAAAGTTTGGGGTTGTTGAGATTATTTTTTTCACCAAGGCTCACCCAAGGCTGCATTTATTTGATCAAAAATACAGTAAAAACAGTAATTTATTTGAAATAGAAATCTTTTATAATGTTATAACTTTTGATTAATTTAATGCACTCCTTACTGAATGACAGTATTAGTTTCTTTCAAAAAATCTTTTGAATAATAGTATATATTGGCCATCAGCGGTTTTTGTTTAATTGAAAATTTCAGTTTACTTTAAAATATATTTAAAAAAAAAATTTAATCATTGTTCTATTTCAGTTTTTCTTTATTATAGCCCTGTGATGTTTTTTTATATAAATTAAACCGTAAATAGTTGATTTCACATGACCGAGTAGTTACAGTCAGTAGACGATGCT
Source organism: Sinocyclocheilus rhinocerous (assembly GCF_001515625.1). Lineage (NCBI taxonomy): Eukaryota > Metazoa > Chordata > Actinopteri > Cypriniformes > Cyprinidae > Sinocyclocheilus > Sinocyclocheilus rhinocerous. Next base: position 21,365 of record NW_015639971.1, read on the forward strand.
CCTCCCACATGCATTATGAACCCCGTAGATGCTGGCATTTGTAATGTAATTTTCTAAAGAAATGTCCATTAAATCAGCATTGTTGCGAATTGGTAGTGCTCTCCCCCTCAGCCATCACACAAGCTCCTGGACACAAAAGACAATGATAAAATCTATAAAATATCTTCTCATTTCTGGCAGGTGAATGCGGATGCCAACAGGCTGAGCCATGCTGGATCGCGGCCTTCCCTGTCCCACGGCGGCCCACAGTATCCTCAGATAGCCATGAACAGCTGCAAGTACAATGGGGGCATAGTCAGACCACTCGGCAGTCTGGGGGCGTCCCGGAGGAACCTAGCAGAGCTGGACTCTGAGACACAGCCTTTGCAGACCCTGCACACTTCCGGCCTGGAGGTGGTGGTCTCCAAAGGGAATGGGGAAGACCCTAGTAAGCAGTCCAGCCAGAACCTTGTGAGGCAAAGACCATACAGCACTCCGCATAAGAAGAACAAGGACATTGGCTATAAGCTCGGGCACCGGAGGGTGCTGTTTGAGAAACGCAAGCGCCTTAGCGACTACGCCCTGATTTTTGGAATGTTTGGGATTGTTGTCATGGTGACGGAGACCGAACTCTCCTGGGGAGTTTATACAAAGGTAAAAGTTTTGAATGGCCTCAAAGAGTTTTCTGGACACTTAAAGGGATAATCCACCCAAAAACAAACATTGTGTCGTCACTTACTCACCCTCATGTTTTTCCAAACCTGCATTCATTTCCTCCTGCTGAAGATGATGATATTTAGTTGATATTTTGAAAAATGTTTTGGTTCCCTTTGACTTCCATTGTACTTTTGTCCATACAATGGAAATTAGTGGGAAGTTATTTAGTTACCAAAAATTTTCAAAATATTTTATTTTGTGTTCCACAGAAGAAATTAAGTCATACAGGTTTGGAACGACGTGGGTGAGTAAATGATGACAGAATTCTACAAATTTTTTTGGGTGGACTATCACATACAAAAATGACTTAATTTCATTGCAGTATATATGAAAATATCTAACCAGATCAAATCAATTGAAAAACTTATTAACTTAAAAAAAAAATCAGTGGGTTACACTTGTCAGCATGAAATAATAATAATAATAATAATAATAGAAACTGCAAAAGCACAGAACAAACTGCTTAAACTAAAAGATGCAAACTGAAAATATAAATATGAAAGTGAACTCAAAGTATTATTAAATACTATAATCATATGTAAATAATACTAAAACAACACTCTTTGAAGCTTATATTTTTGCTTGAAGTGTTTGCCTAAAGTGTCATGCTGTATTCTCTCTCTCTTTTTTTATTTTTATTTTTTTATAAATAACATTGGTTGTAAAATAACACTGTTTGGTTATATAATTAGGATTAAGACATTCCTAGATTTTTTTTTAAGTTTGGTCCAAGTGTCCAATACTTTGAGGCCGCTGTATGTGTATTAGCATGCATTTGTTGGATGCTGGTTGAAAACACAGACTTGTAGTTAAGAAGTTCAACCTGCTTCACCAAGAAAACCCATTGTATTGTAAAAAGAAGATGGCTATGCTATCCACACGTTAGACCAGCACCTGAACCACTATTAAAATTCATGCTTGTGTAAGATGGTCTTTTTCAACAGGGTAGTGATGTATCACAAGATTTCACATGTTAACCTCTGCTAGATTAGATTTATACATCTTACTTCATCTTTAGTACTTTGATTCAGACCATGTAATTAAATGCTGCAGAATATTGGCCTGAAAATATAAATATGAAAGTGAACTCAAAGTATTAATAAATACTATAATCATATGTAAATAATACTAAAACAACACTCTTT
>NW_015639972.1:0-504 GCF_001515625.1 Sinocyclocheilus rhinocerous
TATTTTCAGAAACAAACACGCATGATTTACTGCTTGTTAATTAATTATTTATTCTAGGTTGACCTTCTCTCTCCAAACATTGTTTTAATGATGGGTTTCATTCAGAATTTGATGCTGAGAGCATTTAATACCTGTGTTAGAGATTTGATGTCATCCATGATACTGTATAACAGGTCAAAGGTCATTCATATTGCTAAAGATTCATTATAAAGCAGGTGAATAGAATTAATGTAAATGCGAGGAATGTATTTTGAGACTGATTATGAAACAAATGATTTCAGTCTGCATACAATAACAAGGATTTATTAATAACAAGGTGTCCCATATCAGTGTGTGTGAGTGTCGTGGAGTTTGTGTTCATCTGAGTGTGACGGAGGTTTTTGTACGACGCTTTCACTAGAATGAAGCACTGTGGTACACTTTTGGTGGAGGAACTGAACTGGTGATCAGAAGTAAGTATTTCTTAAATTATTTAATAAAAATATATCATGTGTGTGCGTGAAT
>NW_015639973.1:0-2662 GCF_001515625.1 Sinocyclocheilus rhinocerous
TGAGGCGGGGCAATTCTTAATAGACTTTTCACTCATTTCCTCCACAGCTGTGTCCCAATTCATAGGCTACGTCCTTCGAAGAACCCATTTGAAAGGCCGATTACGTCACGGCAGCGCGACGAAGGCTGTCACAATTCAAACACCGCCTCCTACGAAGGCTGCATTTGAAGGCCGATTGTGTCACGGCGGCGCGACGAGGACCGTCCCAATTCACGCTGCACCCTCTGAAGGCTGCATTTGACCGTCACCGTGGCGCGACGAAGGCTGCCGCAATTCGAACGCGACTTCAAATGCGTCCTCCGTTTCTCCGGCAAATGAAGGCTACATCCGATGGATCCTTCACAGCCTACCCTATCCCAGAATTCATAGCGCGCCAGTGAAGACGGGGTTTTTATTCAAACAAAGTGGGTGACGGTTCTGTGGCGGCCGACAGATACACTTAGTTCTATAAATGTAAGTATTGTGTTTGAATGCACTGAAATAGCTTGTATTTTTTTTCAGTTGTATTTTTATTTTATTATTATTATTATTGTTGTTATTATTTTAGCGCTGTCATGCAAGATATGTCCGCAAACATTCTAAGCAAACGTGATGATCCAGAAATATGATTTCTGGAGTATTTTGTATGCATGTCCTGCTGTGTCATATTTTGCAGTCCTGTCTTAATAATTTTCATAAGTTTTTCCTTTTGTCTTGTTTTAGGACAGTTCTGGAGAAAATGGGGCTGCTGGGAAATTTAAAAAAGAAATGAAAGTTGTTCTGTACATTACTGTTGTAATTTGATTAGTTATTTGTAAATGAAGTAATTTCTGTGCATTGTTTGTTTTATTTTTGTATTATAAGTTGAAACTTGTAAATAAAAGACAATAAATAATTATAAACATTGTTTATTTTTGCAAAGCAACTTATAATTTCTAAATGACAGAAATTTGCTTCAATTCAACATCAGAAAAAACAACAAAAATTAAATGAACAATACATAAGATTGAGAAAAAAAAAATATGTACACTTTAATTCAGATGAGGTGGTGCTGCTGGATCTGGATGGGCCGCCACAATAGAAAGCCTGGTACGGGCTCTGCCAGCGGGATATCATCTGGGATGGTCTCCAGAGTGTTTGAGTGCATATTTCCACTGTCCTAACATCCTCTGCCGGCTGGTCGCTCCCGCTTCACAGCAAGCGGCGCTCGCAATAACGCTAATTCAGTCTGTGTTTTGACTTCAGTAAATCAGTTAACAAATCTCAGGATGGCAGCTCTCTTCTCGCACCGTTTCTATGCGACAAAGCGGCAATCGAGAACACCTGCTGGCGCAATCAGGAAATTCTGCGAAGGCTAGACTCGGAGTGTCCTTCGAAGGCCGTGTCAGCCGCATCCTTCGAATCCTCCGAAGGATGCGATCTTTGAATAGGGACAGCTCACTTCTGCAGTTATCTTTCTCTAGTTGCATTCACTTGTTTCCCTGGTTAAGGAGATTTAACCAATCATAGATCATTTTATTGGTGACGTTGGGAAAGGACATAGGTGGTGAGCTAGAAAGTTCCGATCCCTCCTGTCTGCAAGTGGAGCAAATAGAATGAATGTGTATTCCTGAGTTCCTGATATTAACCTTGGAATTTTACGTATTTGTTCTTTGCGCATAAATATGATAGTTTGTGCATATAAAGTTATTCCTTTGGTATCATTGCTTTGGTGCAACATAAACCAGTTAATAAGTGTTTAGATATTGGTATTTATCATATTCTCCGTAATCCCGTTCATATATGAAGCCATTTTAAAAGTGGGGGGACAGCTGTCAAGTGATATGACCCTCAACGGCCAAACAAATTATGTACATAATGTACAAAGTAAGTAAATTCATGTTCATATAATAAATTCTATGTAGAATACTAATGGCTGTGTTTTAGAGCACCCTAATGGCAATTTTGGGAACATGCCATGAAAGCTTACAGGAAGCAAGACAGCTTACAGGGACCTATTTTTTGTGATATCAGACTCAAAAACACTAACCTCTTAGTGCTTATGGAGGGTTCTTAACTCTAACCCTAATTTAAAAATAACTGCAGGACTTGGAACTTTGAGACCACTGTGGACATCTATAGGGCAGTCGTGGCCTAATGGTTAGAGAGTCGGACTTGTAACTTGTAAAAAAAAAAAAAAGGTTGTGGGTTCGAGTCTCAGGTCCGGCAGGAATTGTCGGTGGGGGGAGTGATGAATAACCAGTGCTCTTTTCCACCCTCAATACCTTGACTGATGTGAGACCCTTGAGCAAGGCACCGAACCCCCAACTGCTCCCGGGGCGCCACAGCAATATGGCTGACCACTGCTCTGGGTGTGTGTTCACGGTGTGTGTGTGCACTTGGGTTAAATGCAGAGCACAAATTCCGAATATGGGTTACCATACTTAGACACACTTCACTTTCACTATAATTTATTTTTATGAAATAAAGATATTTTATGCACAATATTTCAGTTACACTATACTTAAACAATAACTTTTATCCTAATTCTTAACAGTTGGACAAAAAAGTGTCTTTAAAAGCTATTGGACCACACTGCCTTAACCTATAGCTACAACAAATTTTATTTAACATCATGCACAATATTTTCAGTTACTTGACTTAAAGTCAAGTCAAGTCACCTTTATTTATATAGCGCTTTTAA
>NW_015639974.1:0-393 GCF_001515625.1 Sinocyclocheilus rhinocerous
TCTGCGACAGTGTTTCCAGAGCTTTTATGACAATGACTGAAAGATGATTAAAAAGAACAGCTGAACATCAGTTCACAAAAACAAAATTATTGGCAACACTTTACAATTAGGTGTCATTTGTTAACATGCCATTAAACAAACAATGAACGTTACCAGTTACCAATATTTATTCATCTTTGTTAACATTAGTTAATAAAAATACAGTTGTTCACTCTTAGTTCATGTTAATTATTAAATGTATAATCAGTATTCAAAATATTAAATAAAATACAAAATAGAATTGTATTTGTTCTCTAAATTTAATGTTTATTTAGCCAGGAAAATGTTACAACATTAAGTGTAAAAGGGACATGAATTTATATTTATATATATATACAGTATATATATATCTGG
>NW_015639974.1:530-2515 GCF_001515625.1 Sinocyclocheilus rhinocerous
GGGTGTGAACTCCAAAAGTGGGCAGAACCTCCAAAATGGGGCGGGGTCTCCTCACGCAAAGACTTTCACCATTGGCTCTGGCTTCAGCCAATTGTTATTGACTTACATTTGAAAATAAAACTTTATAAAATAAACATTGTTTCTAGTTCATCTAAAATAAAATATGCTATATAAATAAATATTCTCCGTGAGAGCAGAGCCCAAAGCTCGTGGCCAGCGGTGTTCGGACCGGAGTTTGAACCTCTGCTTTGTTCCAAGCAACGGGGGCACGAAATTCACAGGGTAGGAGGGGGCAGTGACGCTGGGTGTAACTAAAAAGGTGCCATTGTCCAGTGAGGTCCGGTTGGGGAGTTACGGAGTTATTTAAATCCGGTGAGGTCCGGTTGGGGAGTTACGGAACGATCTCATATCGCATAATCTTTTTAACTGTTTATCTCCTGAATTGCATCTTTCTTTACCACGCTATTCAGCGCCCGCCGTGCAGTAAATTTCACTGGTTAAGGTTGGGGTCAGGTGTGAGGTAGGTTTAGGGGTTAGCATTTTTTGTAGCATAGTGTAGGAAATCAACACTTTAATTGACACAACCAATAAAAACTTTAGAATCAGCTGTGGGGCGGAGTTTGCACTTAAGTGGATTGGGGGAAAAAATTGCGCATGCGTGCCATGTGCCTGTTTGTCAATGGGAGGAAGCCACGCCCTATTTTGGAGCTCCCCCCCCTGTTTGGAGTTCCCGCCCCCATTTGGAGATCTCCAGGCTGCAGTTATACCCTTCTCGCTCTGCGAATAATCGACTGTGAGATTGGTAGTCGAATCAGGCTCCTCCTATCAAAGCATCGAATCGTCGACTATTCGGGGTCAACCCTACTATTTTTAATGCAAAATAAACACGGCTGAACATCTCATGCCTCATGTAATTGCTCAATCAGAGTTTCAACCGAGGAAAGACGTCAAAACAAAATGTCACGTAGCATTTCATTTACCTCAGGCAAATCATCAACGTCCACAGCTCGTTACTTCGCTAGAGAAATGAAGTCTAGAGAAGAGCATTTTACAAAATAGGGTATTAGACTATATACTCTTTATAATTTACTTTACCTGTTAGTGAGGTCTTAATTGTTATGTTTAATATATTAGGAAACAACTTATGACAGCCACTTATGTAACTGAATATATTTCAACAACAAATAGAAATTTTATAATTTATATGTTCATTTAAAAACTGGATTATGTGCAATTTACATGTTTTCAGTGTTGATTAATATCAGGGTTTCTGCAGGATTTTTAAGCTCAAATTTAAGACCTTTTTAAGACCTGCACAAATAAAATTAATACCATATGAGCGGGGTAGGGCAATGTCTATAGTACCATATTAAACTGTAAAATTACTGTAAAAAGCATAATTTACAGTTCAGATACAAGTTTTCACAAAAACAAAAAGTTTTATAAAATGATCAACTTTACATTTCAGCCTTTAAAAGTAGAATCAAAAGTATTAATTGTTATATTAATTTAAACAATTATTAACAATAAATTATTATATCAATTAAATAACAACTTAGGGGTGTGCGATGTTGACAAAAAATGATATCTCGATCATTTACAGGGATTTTATCGGTAACAATGATTAGACAATATTTTGCTGAATGTGTTATTGTGCTGACATCTTATCTCTAATTGTGCTGACAGCTGACTCCTGATTTTTTTTATATTCTTCATATTCTGTGAGGTCAGTTCACAGCAGTGATAGAAATTAATCATTTCCAACAAGTTTTATGGGCATTTTTATCTTTCAGTTCACAGCAGTGATAGAAATGAATCATTTCCAACAAGTTTTATGGGCATTTTTACCTTTAAGACGTTTTTTCTAAAAGTGTGCACCATCTTTTGAGTCAAATTCTTGCATTTGGTCTGTTACCAAGCAAATTAAATCAGTATCAACCAAATTGATCTTTGCAATGCAGAGGAAACACAGAAGCTGCATTAGA
>NW_015639975.1:0-911 GCF_001515625.1 Sinocyclocheilus rhinocerous
ATAAATGTATATTTTAAAGTTTAGAATTAGACAGCCTTGCGTTGTATAGACAATTGCATAGTGAAAACTACCCCAACGCACCACCTAGTGTCCAACCTACTCTAATAATATTATAACCTGTTTAAATGTGAACAAGGGATTTACAACATTAAAGAAATCCTTTATTTATAACATGTACATGAAAAATCTAAAAGATTAGACACAACTGGGACACGGTCGTGCAGCAGCGAGCAACAGTGAAAGGAACCTCAAGGTTGTAAATGTGTGAAATTGTATAGGGCCCCATTCCTGTATTTTGCCTGGGGCCCCCAAATCACTAAATCTGCCCCTGCCCCAGACAACCCTATTATTTGTATGGCCATCACATAAAAAGGTCTAAACCCTTAGTCTAAGGCCGTGGAAAATAATTAAAGTTTGTCTCTTGCACTGCACCTTCACTTCCCTTTTCCTTTTTTTCATTTTCCACTATATCCCCCCCCTCTTCACCAGCAGGTCTACTGTTATGAACAGAACTGTGTCCACCTTGTTGAAAACAACCACCCCATTTCAATGTGTTGTTAGCACAGAATGTTATTTTATTTAACATGGCTCAAATACACTAGATTTAACAAACCTATATTACATACAAATATACACTACCAATCAAAAAGTTTTTGAACAGTAAGATTTTTAATGTCTCTTCTGCTCACCAAGCCTGCATTTATTTTATCCAAAGTACAGCAAGAGCAGTAATATTGTGAAATAGTTTTACTATTTAAAGTAACTGTTTTCGATTGGAATATATTTTAAAATGTAATTTATTCCTGTGATCAAAAAGCTGAAATTATTATAAAATTATTATAATTATAATAATTATAGAAATTATGACTTTTATTTAGCAAGGATGCTTTAAATTGATCAAAAGTGATGAT
>NW_015639976.1:0-577 GCF_001515625.1 Sinocyclocheilus rhinocerous
GTGCAAATGTGTTATGGAGAGCCTCAAATGTTCACTCACCGCTCATAATGCTAAGTTTTTGTCAGGTGCTGAGTTCTGCAAGCTCGCAAATCCTCTCATTATAACAAATTGTAGATACGATGTAAATAAGATATTCATTGTGCAGTGCAGACAGCTTCATTGTTTAACAGAACATTGTGAGATCGCAATGAACTGAAGTGAATGACAGCTTTTTGTGATTATAGAGGTTGCGCTCTTTGTGCATTTTCTAGGCTGTATAATACTGTCTGACCGTCTCAGAACGGATCTATTAACCTCAGAGAAGAAAGAATCGTGTTTGGTGTCATGATTTTATTTGTCTTGATGTTTCAAAATGACTCGCTTGTGTGCTTTTATTTTATTTGGATGTTTCAAAATGACTCGCTTGTGTGCTTTTCCTAAGCGCGTTGGCGTGAACTGCCGCGCACTCGTATAAATGCACGAATGCGATGACTTGACAATATCTCTTAATAATAGGTAAAATTTTCGAATTGTTTCTCTGCAAACCCTACTATATGCCTTAAGGACACTTTAAGGATACCTTTTTTGTTTAAAGATT
>NW_015639977.1:0-522 GCF_001515625.1 Sinocyclocheilus rhinocerous
ATTAATGACAGAATTTTCATTTTTGGGTGAACTAACCTTTTAAGATGGATCAGTGTTGTCAAATCAATACACCTTTATTTCTATAGTGCTTTACACAATACAGATTGTGTCAAAGCAGCTTCACAGTGATAGGAAAAAAATAGAATAAATTATGGAAACTCAACTACGGAGACAATTCAGATCCTGCTGTAATGCAGCTCTAAAAGACAATAGTGTCATTATTTAGCTCAAGTCAGTTCAGTGTTGGTTCAGTTCAGATCAAGAACAGTGTGAAATTCATCAATCAATTCAGCTATAAGCAGTTCTACAAAAGGTTGTTTGTTATTCAGCATGAATCAGTTCAAGGTTGATTTAATTCAGTTCAATAATAGTGTCGATATTGCAAGATGTGACTTAGCTGTAAAATGTAGTCTTGCTCAGAAAAATGTACTCTTAAAAACTTTTTAATTAATTATTCAAAAATTGCACAAAACATTAAAAAAACATACCATTTGAATCAGTACTAATTTATATACGTTTCTT
>NW_015639978.1:0-555 GCF_001515625.1 Sinocyclocheilus rhinocerous
TCTGTTGCTATCATTGATGGACTTTTTCACAAAACAAAATGCATTATGGGATTGCCTTGGAATGTAGGCAAACAGAGATATTTTGGAACAATTTTGGAGTATATTTTGTATCAAGAATGCACCTAACAATTCAACCACAAAACTTCACTAATTCTCAAAAATGTTAAGAGAAATCTTGGAGACTTGTGGGATGACTTTAGGCTGACCACAGTCTTCATTTTGACTGTATATGCAAAAGTTGCATGGTTTTAAAGGGATAGTTCAGCCAAAAATGAAAATTCTGTCATTAATGGACTGTTTTACCGATGTCCTAGTTTCAGCCTCAGACGTCACACCCACGGAACGTTGGCTAAACGTCTGATGCATATGGCTCACAAAAGTGGAAACACTAAGTGGAACTATACAGGATTTCCGGGAGACGTGTGTCTCGCGTTCTGTAACGTTCCACCTGGACACAAAGATGCCGTTACGCCAAATCCCCTCACGTAAGAGGAAAGCCGTCGTGTTTAAAACTGTGACGACGAGCGCTTATCAGGATCAACCAAACGCTGGATT
>NW_015639979.1:0-908 GCF_001515625.1 Sinocyclocheilus rhinocerous
CTTCTGCTTTGCGATTCTCCGCTAAACTTCACAGACAACAGTGAATGAGCGCCAAACAGACAGAGCTCAATTAAATATCAGCACAATAATTCTGACTAAAATATACATTTCGCTGAAATATTTGTAGTTGGACAGTAAATGTGACAATTAGAATTTTAAACCTACAAGTAAGCCTATTTTTATGATAGCAATGACTTTAAAGTGACTGTAATGGGGTAATCAAAAGAGCCTAACACAACTCTGTGCTTTTGTTCTCATTTATTTTCATTTTTAGTTTAGTGAAGTTAACTTCAGCTTTAAAAGCCTTATTTTTGTTTTTAGACTTTTAACTTCTGCTTTAAAAGCCTTATTTTTGTTTTTAGATTGCAATGTTACAATGTTAGAATGAAATGTGATTTTAACCCTTTTTTGCACATAATATAAAGGCTTACATGGTTACAGTCGCTTTATTTGTTTTCATAGCCTATGTATTGTTTTGTTGGACAACATTGGGTGGTAAGTGAAATTTATATATATTAAATACAGATTTTTTTAATCCAAATACAAAAACGAAAATACCGAGATGTAGTGTTGTCACGGTACCACGGCCAAAAAATACAGAGATATGAATTTTTGCCCATATCGCCCAGCCCTAGCTGCAGTCATGATGTCATGAAATTTCCCTACATATAAAAAAAGATTGATTTGATATGCACATTAATCAGGCCTACAAACTTTCTTTGGGGAAATGTTTGCGATCTGCATTTTTGCTTTCCTTTCTTTCTATTACATAAAATTACATTATTTCTGTCATGACAACTCTCTTGAGAGTTTAGCATTGCAATATACATGACAATGTTAATGTGTTTGGTCTTGCAAGTCATTTCATTTAAAAGCCTCTGGTGTGTAAAAATAGTAAATATCATCAT
>NW_015639980.1:0-567 GCF_001515625.1 Sinocyclocheilus rhinocerous
GACAGTGCACTTAGATACAATTATGAAAAGCATTAGATTAAAATTGCTAAATGCAAAGCACCTGATCAATTGGGAACATTTCTAAAAAAATAATAAAAAAATAAAAAACAGTTCTGCTAATCTCAGGGTTCCCACACCATCTGAATAAAGACAGTAATCACAGACTGTGATCAGTTGTGATACTAAATAAGGATGTTAAAATTAATTTGATGATATTTTAATTTTGCATTCACAACAAGTAAATAGAGAATTAAAAAAAAAAAAATTATATTAATTCCATTTTGAAATTAACTAATGCTTAGAGAAAGATGCAAGATAAAAAAAAAAAGCTCCTGAAATTTTAAATGTGGAGGCACCAAAAACGCAACATGGTCATTTCGTCAATTTATTTGCAATCTAACATTTTATATTTTATCATATGCGAAACTGGGCATGTGTTTAATGCAAAAAAATTTACAAAGTGCAGTTGTCAGATTTGTTCTGTATTCCTTATGTTCTGTCTGATTGTTTTGTTTTGTTTTTAATAATATTTGTGCATTATTTACTCTGACATTTAATGTTGCTCTG
>NW_015639981.1:0-993 GCF_001515625.1 Sinocyclocheilus rhinocerous
ACACTCCTTCGTCGAATCCGCCGGCCGCGCCGTTCTCAAGCCCCCTGGCCTCTGCTCACTCTAGCCCGCCGTGTGTGACGTTGTGAAAGCGAAACTACTTTGTTTGGCCTTCCAAAAGAGGACACAACTAGATATCAGTGGTTAAGTTGTATTTACAACACTATTCCAGAACAGTTCAACCCAAATCAAACAATATCAATATACAGTATATATAACATAATATGTATAATATTTAATATTCTTTAATAATAATAATAATAATAATAATAACAATATATTGTAATACCAATCATAATATGTTAATGTAATAGACATTTTTCTATTTACTACTAATAAAAATAAAATCATAACAATATATTTTTATTATTATTATTTTAAATTTACTTTAGTCATGTTAAGCTTTTATTTTGGCAGGTTGTAGTGAAGGTCTTTGATTCTAAATAGTATAACAGTTTTGAATTTAATTAGTTGTACAGCTTTACTTTCGATTTATCAATCCAAAATTAACAAAAATCCATACAATTCTGCATTGCCACCTGCAATTCTGTCCATGTTTTCTGCATCACAGAAGTAATATGACCTTACAGTATGTCTATGTTTACAAGACAAATTATTTATTGCTGCTTAATACTTTGTGTAAGGGGGGTTTCTTCAGATCTTTCCTTAGAAAATACAGCTGTATATTAAAAGAATCTGCATTTAATTATTAGCATGCTTTTCAAGCTACATAAACAAACAACCAAAAAAACAAACATACATACTATTTTAGCACTTAATCATGTTTTGAGGCTTCTGTATGCATGCCCAGAAGACTCATTTCTCTTGCAGCTTACACAACCTCCTGCAGCCCTTAGATGAGCTCAGCACAGCAGAGAGTAGGAAATATGATAGCCTGCACTCTAACCGTGAAGCTTCACGAACACTAACAAGGGCCAGGCAGCAACTTCACACTCACATCATTAACCCTGCACTGTAAGAGATAAATCAAGCAGC
>NW_015639982.1:0-1151 GCF_001515625.1 Sinocyclocheilus rhinocerous
GTTAATATTATTATCTTTTTTTTTTCACTATCTCTAAACAGGAAAACCTTTGTGATTATAATCCAACTGTAAAACCCTACAGCTTGTTACAGCTTGCTACCGGCTACAGCTTGGTTACAGCTTGTTTCACAAGAGTTTGACTTGTAAATTCAAAAATTTGTAAAATTTGCTTTGTACGAGGAGACCTTTGTGGTGTAATGCTCTATTTAATAACTGATTAACATATACTTTGTGTGTTAGACATGGAACTGGGCATTTGTATCATGTTTGAAAATGGTGGTTTAAGCAAATTGAAGTGTTTTAAGAAAATTAAGTTGAAAATATGAGCCTGACTGCTCTCAAATGGCTAGCCACTATACATTTCTGCTTCATTACCAGCAGTCCATCTTTAAACATGCTTCTCAGTAGCATTTACGTTTTCCTTTTGTGCTTTACTAATGGCTTCTTTTTCAAAGATTCTTGTTCAACATCTGAATTCAGATTGGAGGGAGATTACTTATTGGGTGGCCTTTTTGCTTTACATGAAATTGACCGTGTGACACCTGTTTTCACCCCGGAGACCACTGAATGTTTCTGGTAAGCAAGGATCTTTTACCAGTCTAGGGTTATCAGTAATTTAAATCAAAGCAGCATTTCCTCAAAGTCACATTTCAATTACATGCTATTAACTTCCACACTTACGTTTTTAAGGCACAGTACCTCAAAATCTGGCTATAAAATGTTGCAAGTAATGAAGTTTGCTGTTGAGGAGATTAATAATTCCACAACTCTTTTGCCCAATGTTTCTCTGGGCTATGAAATTTTTGACCATTGTTCTAACACAAGGAATTTCCATTCAGTCTTAAGTTTTATCTCAAAGAATGGCTCAATAAGACCTAAAGAAAAACTCAACAACTATCAGCCTAAAGTGATTGCTTTAACAGGACCATATGGAAGCACAAGAACTATAACTGTTGCACCACTGATCACAATGGACCTTATACCAATGGTAAATTATGTTACTTTTTACACAGTTTACATAACAAAGTACTTACAACACTTAATTCCTATATTTTGTTAAGGACTACCAAGTTATAATGCTAATGAGTTGGAGTGTTAGTACTTACACACTTAATTCCTATATTTTGTTAAGGACTACCAAGTTATAATGC
>NW_015639983.1:0-1497 GCF_001515625.1 Sinocyclocheilus rhinocerous
AATAATGTTCTTTTTAGCAGCATCATATGACCCCTTTAAGGCAAGGCCACGTGTGTATTACTACAGTGACATTTAACATGAGCATGATATTCTTGCAGAAATAATCTAGGTTTTGGTGTTATTCATGGTATATTGAAAGTAATATGTTAATACTTTTACACTTTTAAATTTACTTTTAATTATTAATGGTTTAAGGGTGAGTAGACGTCACCTCATTGTAAAGGTTTCACTGATTGTTTACAGTGTAATCATGGTAAGTTTCTCACATGATTTGTGCAAAGCTTCATGGGATGCAGGAAAAAGGTGGATACTGTAGTTCCAGGCATGCCTTAACCGCATTACCAAAGACTTTAGATATTCCAAGATGGTGCACTCCTATTACTTATGGATGGGAGCAAGCGACTTGCCTCATAGTCTACTATGCCATCAATGGCTCAAGCCTCCGTTACAGCTCTAAAATTATGTTTTGGAATTAGCAATGGAGGAGTGGGGTAAGAAGTGTAAAAAAACGCTCTTGTGTGTAGGACTAATTCAAGGACAAAAACCTGACGAATTTCTTGAAATACATCATCTGAACAATGTCTTGAGGTGTGGAATAATTGACTCCGGTCAGTTGAATTATTAGAAAATAATGCAGACCTGTGATGAATGTTTTCAATTAATTTCAAATTTCTCTGTTACATTATTACATTTTATTCCTCTAACCTGAAAGAAACTCATCCACATCTTCGTACCCAGAGTGCTGTTCTTCAGAAAAGACACTTCCTGTTATTGGGAAGCAGAACCACAGAAATAGGTTTACAATCACAAACCTCTGGAACATATAACACTATATTATTTCAAATGATACGCAAGGTCACATCTTTACAAAAATTAACCATGGTTATTGTAGTTAAACCATGGTAACCACAAATTAATCATGGATTTGCTACACTAACCATAGTTTAACCATGGTATATGAAGTAAAATTGTGGTTATACAAATGGCAATCAATCTGCCAAAAAACACTACACTTTTACTATTATAAAACTATGGTTAACTGGTAAGGGCACAAATGAATCAATGTGATTTACTCCACTCACCACTCTGAATAAAGTAATACTCTGTTGATCTCAACACATCAGACACTATGACAGTTACTCACCCCTCTGAGTGAAGTGATTGTGTCTGTGCTGAATCTCCTCATAAACATCCTCAGTCGTCGTCCTGTGTCTCCTCTTAGAGAGAGCTGTGAGTGTAGACAGACAAACCTGCTGTCAGTTCACAACACATGACTGATCACACACTGAATAAGACACAATATGACAGTCTCTGGATCTCTCCTACCTCTCCTCATCACTCTGTTCTGCTGAATCAGTATAAGCAGTGGCACTAAGAGCAGTAAGAGCACAACTCCCAGTACAATCACAAGCACTGGGGGGACGGAGAGAGACGCTGCTGGAGGTGGAGAGTGACGCTGCTGGAGGAGTTTGTGGAGGAGAGACTGATGTTGAGCGC
>NW_015639984.1:0-2359 GCF_001515625.1 Sinocyclocheilus rhinocerous
CTTTGTTTAGCCTCCAGCTACTGCTGTGATGTAATTGTGACGTCGTCATTAAAAGTGTCTATTGACTGTAAAAGTTTCCTATTGAAAGCAGTGTAGGTCCCAGCCACTGATCTATATATAATATATATATAATTCTCTATTATAGATCAGTGGTTCCAGTTCGTCGATACAGTGGGGAACCTTCACAGCGACGCTAAAGGCATTCAACCATGCTGCAGGTCTTGATGTACTGGGCGTGAGAATGGGTTGGTGGTTTGTGGAGACCACAATTTCCTGGTTACAGTTCGGTGAGATTTTCATAACTGCTGTTATTCTGAAGAATGAGACTGTTTGTAACCACAAGTACATTAGAGTTTATTTTATTCATTCGTTTAGGAACATTTCTCTGATCAAAACTTACATTCTCAAAACTAATCATTCAACCTTCACATCTTTTCACTTGCACTCGTCATAAAAGCAGTTTCTCATTCTTTTGATTAAGTTGCAAATCAGAATCAGAAAGAGCTTTCATGGCAGGTATATTTACACATACGAGGAATCTGCTTTGGTGACAGAAGCTTCCACAGCACAAACATCACGACAGTGACAAGATACAAAGAATAAAAAGAATAAAAAATAGGACAAGTAAATAGGAAATAACAACACACACACACACACACACACACACACACAAATACACAATAGGGGGAGACCGGGTGTGGTTGTAACACTTTTTGTTTCAGCATCAGTTACTCGCTGAATTTTTTAACTAGAGTGCTCAAACTTTAATACAAAGTACACACATTTGTTTACAACAAAAGAAAGCAACTCAAACTTCTGCAAGAATATCACAGCCCTTATAAGTTGATGTCCAATACATGGAGTGCTTTTGTTACTGTCACACCCCTGGACTGTTTGTGGTGTTTTCTTTCAAAACGTGCAGTGTTGGGGTGCCTCCAGGACCAGGGTTGGCAGCCACTGATCTAGACAGTTGTATGTAAGGGGATTCTGTCACCCAGTGTTTAGCTAGCTGTGTTAGCATAATGCTTTGAAATTAGCAGTTCAAAAATGCATAGTGAACTAGTCGTCATAAACTCTCCGGCATGTTTTCTACACATTTTTTAATTCAGCTAACGATCAAACAGTTCTGTAAAAAAGCTCAGAGGTGCATCTCATGAATCTTCACTTGGCAAGCATGTAGACAGAGCACGAAGAAAGATTAACCCAGATTAACCACATCACACACCCACTTTCACACATAGGTGGCTTTTTAGACAGAGAAATGCAAGTTTCTGATGTGGTTAAATGATGAAAGTTGCTTGTGCATTACTCTTCGCCAGCTGTTATCTTGTGTGGCTTTCAGGAAGAGAATAATTTGCTCTCTACTCTGCTGTGACGCATCACTCAACCAAAGATCGGCTTACAGGTATGACATCTATTTTTGTTTAGCAGATTTTGAAACATCTAGACCAAATATCTAATGAATGTACTGCTGGTGGCTGTTAAAAAGAGTTTTACCAAAAATGGTTGTCAGGAGAGCCCTACCATAAATGCATGGATGGAAATCACAATGAGCATCTACAAACTGAAGCAACAGCATTTGTGAACAGTTTGCTTTATAATGGGAAAAAATGGTCCATCTATGTAACTTCTCAGCTGATTTTATTTTGTAAATTAATGTTTATGATCCACAGACAGAACACTCCCTGCTAGTACATATTTGTTTTTTTCTCCACTTTTCTTCTTTTCTCACATTTTCTCTAATTGCTTTTACAGCCTTTCCCTCAGACATAACTAATATTACTGTTTATTATAAGAACGTTTTCAGTAAATGCTATATATGAAAGTGATAAAGAGAATATGCAGATTCAGATGATAGGCTACCACTTGAATTCCAGGAATGAAATGTTGGTTTATCTGAAGAAATATTCTACCTTTGTGATTTAATCTCTGGATCTCATTTTGAAGCTGTTAAAGCTGACATAATCATCTCGGGTGAACTGTATTACATCTGAAGCGCCCTCTGCTGCCTCTTTAGTAATAACTCAATATCTGCACATACATGTAATAAATAAATGCATGCACTTCTTAAATATTACAAGACTTCCATCAACAAAAGCGCTAAAAGTAATTAAATCCAGGAAAGAGGAAATCACATTTTCACGGTGTAAATGCAGGTGTAAATGTTTGTTCTTATAAAACCCTTGTCATGCAGTAAGATGCTCTGTGATTTAAAACAGATTTTATTTTTAGCACTGAAACATGCGTAACATCAGTGTGACGTGTGGAGAGATTCAGACTGACCGCGGGTTTGAATACATACTTCATGATTCATTGAATCAAACACTCAGTGGAGACTGTGAGCAGAGCTGGTATTCAG
>NW_015639985.1:0-6786 GCF_001515625.1 Sinocyclocheilus rhinocerous
TGATTTCACAGGTTATTTCATTTGGATGTATTTTTTCCCTTTAACCATGACTGACTTTCTTTGTCACTATTTAGACTGTTGTATGGTCACATTGGATTTGAAAGCAACACCCTTTCCTCCATACATCCACGCTACCTGAAAGACCACAGCTTCCTGAATCCAACGATACCAGTTATGTGCAGATCGGACCTCCGCTTCACCAGATATGGCCAGGTAAGCCTTGGCCAATCAGATCGCATATGCTAATGAGGGTCAAATTAATGAGGGTGAAACTCGATTTTATCTATATACCTAGTTGCAAATTAACCCCAGACTAGCCATATACCTAACCCTAACCCTAACCTAACCCTAACCCTAACCTACCAACCACTTTGGTTGTGTAAACCTAAGATAAATAGCCACTAGTCTTCTGAACCGTATTTGGGAATTTTTTGCATCAGCAAAAAAATATTTCTGGACCTCTGGAAGCTGTAGATTGGTTGCCAGTTGGGCCGAAGGACCGTGCATAAACCGTAATTGGACTTTGTTCTGATTGCTGGATATACAATCCCTAACCCTACTCAAAATGAGGAGACAAATTAGGTGGACATAATTTACTAAAAGGAAACAAATTTTTAATTTGTTGCCATGATATATTGCCCTATTTTTCTGTGTGTAATGTTTGGTGGACCATAGTTGTTTTTTTGTTTTTTTTTAACCAAAACATTCTGTAGAGCAACTTCAAAGGAGGGAATTGTTTTATGAACATCTATTAATTTTGATGAAAGTGTTACGGAATGAACTGAGGAAACGTGCAGATCCATCTGCAGAGCTTTATTCATTATCATGGTCAGAAACAGGTATGGGTCGGCACACAGCAAACAGAAATAGATTAGGCAAGACAAAGAGTATTCCTAGGGCAAGCGTGGGTCTTCAATCGGCGAACCATATCCTGAGGGCTTGACAAGAAGGGTAATCCGATAACACGAGCAAAAGTTCAGACGAGGGTCAAACAGAGCATGGAAAGAGAATAATCCACAGACAGGCAAGAAATTCGAAAAGACGACTAGACTAAACAGGCAATACTTGACAGGACTAGAACAAACCAAAATATCAGGACTGGCTCCGTAAAGTAGTGATGGCCGCTTTTGAAACACTACTTCATGAAGCTTCGAAACCTTTGTGAATCAATTGTTTCAAAACAGTAGTTCTGAGCGCGTATCAAAATGCCAAAGTCACGTGATTTCAGTAAATGAGGCTTTGTTACGTCATAACTGTTTCGAAACGTTTCGAAATTTCAATAGTTCGTCTTAGGGGGGCGATCTCTGTGAGCCTGTGAATCATGCAAGTTCACTGAGATCGCCCGCAGCGGCGAACCACTGCAACAGCATCTATGGGTTATATGATCTCGGATCAGTTGGATCAATTTGTAGACATTTTTAATGAGACATTTGTGTAATTAAAAGGATGAGCAGTGGTTAATAGTCTCTTACTGGCCTGTTTAGACAAGCTCTCCATGAAAAACAAAACTAACCTTTGCAAATTAATAATAACTATTTTAAAGACACATAGGCCTATTATACAGACACTTCATTTTTATTGGTATTTTATTATTTTTATTGCATTTACTATATGATACTTTCAAGAAAGCATTTTCATTGGGTTTGTAAAAGCTGTTTTATGCATGTTTTGGTCTGAGTTTTTGTTGCATTTACAAAGTTTTGACCAGCAGGCGTCACCAGCGTGTGGTGTTTCGAGCGCTTTGAAACAGTAAATCATTTTGCAAAGCAATTGGTTCAATTGATTCGAAGCTTCGAAATGGTTAGTTTCTCCCATCAATACTGTAAAGTAGCTATCACTTGGAGAGCAAAAAATGTTAAACAATACTCGGCGTTGAATGGTGGTTTGAGACTGATTTTTATAGTGTGTGTAATTGGCACATGGGAAATGTAGTCCGGAGTGACATGTGACAGTCTGTGTAACGTGAGAGTCAATATAATGGGAGGGCGACCTCTGGTGGCAAGCAGACAGCAGGTCATGGACAGGATTCGTGACAGAAAGAACTAGATGTTAAAAATAATAATAAAAGTAATTAATCAATTCTGCATTCATTTTAATTTAGATTTTCCACTTCATCAGCTTCTTGTGATGGATCCTTCCTCTGTTGCTTGGCCTTTCTTTTGAAAAAGCCAGACTATAAAGAAAATGAAAATAAAACATTATACATTACATGAACACTATTAGAGAATCATGAAAAGGCTGGCATATTGCACCTTATAGAGGGCAGCTGTGATGAGTGAGATGATCAGCAGTCCTCCAATAACTCCTCCAGTGACCTCCTTTAGGATGCTGGGTTCCTCAAAGACCTCCACCTGAGTGCTTACCTTCACAGGCACAAACACAATAAAGATTTCATACTATTAGAAGCAAAATCTCACAAATTCTGATGCATAGATAGTATAATGTTAAAGTAATGTCACTAACAGCTGGAGAATTATGATATTAGCTTAAGTGAATTATACGCATTACCTCGCAAACTGGCACAGAGCTGAGGGAATCGGAGAAGTAAATATATTTGTCCTCATCATAATCCAGAGAAGCTGTACTGACCAACTGAAAAGATACAGACCTAATCCCAATCTATGAAAATAAATGTGTATATTAGAATGGCAGAAATCTCTCATCTAATAAAGATTTCAGGCTCTGTAACTTCAGATACCTGCTCAATCCATCCAGAGCTCACATTGCTGGAGATATTATAGAACTTCCTTTCATTTCTCATTAGATTCACTTCACACCTGAAGACTGCACACACCGCCACAGAGCAATTCTGACAGGAAAAAATGTTACAACAGTCAAGCAAGTTTATTTTTACACAATTTTACATTTAAATCAGTTCATTCAAAAGTAATTTCCAATTAAAATTAAAACAAATGTAACTCACCAAGACATTTTTCTTTTTGAGTACTTTCAGAAAATTGGTGGAGGTGGGCTGCTCGTCTCTTTCCCTGAAGCAATCTGGAATCTTTTACAAAGTAAAATATTTTTGTAACACTTAAAATGTCAGTTCACCCCAAAATATTCTTGCCGACATGTCATTCCAAACTCACTAGGCTTACTTTCTTCCATGGAACAAGAAGGAAATTCTTTGCATGACAGACAATTTAAGTATTAAATGTGCAAATTTCGACTGCAAAAGTCATATGGACTTCAATAATGGCACCATATAGACAATAAAGGCCTTTGGTTCTTGTTTGTTTCTCCTTGATTTATTTGATTTGCACACACTTTTACCTGCAAGTTTTTATTAGTCCAGATGTTTTCAGCTCCCAGTTTTACAGGTACTCTAATGAAAACTGTTAAATTTAGCTCTCTAAACTCATTCTTCACCTTAGAGACATAAACAGAAGGAAACTGATTGATACCAACAACTGATTTTATTTCAGTACATGTTAGATTAAATAATGGAACACAGAATTCACCTCCAATTACCTCCAATATCTGTTTAACTTGTTTTTCAAGATTATTCTTCCCACTGGTGAAATTGATGTAAATGCTGGAATCTGTATGTCTTTAGGAGAAACATCCAGTGAGAAAAGCAAAATATCAAAATGTCCATAAATCATAATTGTAATCGTACTACAGCAAACAGAAGCACTGACCTCAAAAAGGCAAAATATATAGCATGTTTTACATTGATGTTTCTCATTTTCAACAGTTCACTGTTTTCAGAGTGATTCGTATTGCCACTGGAAATGACAGAACATTTTGGTTAGTGCTACTTTTCATGCTGATATAATTCATTTGATAGACACAGATTAACACCATACCTGGTAACAGATGCACTGAATGTCACCTTTTGGTCAAAATGACTTTCTTTATTAATACTGTAAATAATATCAAACACAGCCTAGAAGAAGGAGGTAAGACGTTAAAAAGCATTATAAAACATTTTAAATCGAGGATGCTTACAAAATATATTTTAATTTGTGCATATGTGTGTCTAGATATAGTGGGGTCAAGAAGTCAGTTGTGAGATGGTGGTGAACTGTCTAACTAACTAATTTATTTTCAGTTGCCTCTACTCCTGTTTCTGAAATAAAATGAAGACTGGCAAAAGATTTACCAAATCAAATGGTACCCTAGTGAAAAAAATATACTAAAATGTATAAATGAAATGAAATACATTTATTTTGTGCTATGAATACTACAAATACTTTTACATATTTATGTGTTAAATAAAAATACCCTGCAATTGTACTTTTGATAAACTGGTATACTTCAATTCTGCTACATTGGAACAACTAATTTTGTGTTTAATGCACGTTAATTATGTGTAAGTGGTGCTGAGGTCCAACTAAAGACATACTGAAGTATATCTGATTGTGCTAAAGTGGAACTATTGCAAGTATTCTTCAGGTGCCCTCTAAATATCTTGTATTTAAAGACTGATATTATACAGAGATCATAAAATCCATATTAATAGTGATATTAATAGTGATAATAATAATAAAACACATTTTAGGCATAATATTAAGAAATGTGCATTGTGCAATAAAGAAATTCTCCAAATAAAGTTTAATTATAATTTTATTTCTGTCATGACAACTCTCGGAGGGACTGGCATGGTAATGTACATGACAATGTTAATGTATTTGGTCTTGGCGGAATAGATCTGCTACCGTGCTGCTGCAGAGCAAGTACCGACACTTGCTACTGCCAATACATCCACAACATGCTGCTGTGAGCATGTAAGAAATATTGCTGCTGCAAATATAACATACATGAACGCCTAGCTCGCCTATGCCTAGAAACGGCCCTGCATAAGAGAATGTTACATGTAGAGAATATCATATACTGTATTTGGTGAAATATTTATATGTACCTTGGGTGAATCCACCAGCAGATTAGTTGCATTATTTCCAATTATTGAAATCCTCACTTGTCCTTTATGCCTGTATCTTGGTGCTCCCAAAATCACAAGTTTTTTTTTAGACCGTGTTGCTATTGTCATTGAATAACCTGATGCATTCAAAAAATATATAATACAGTCATCATTACTTACCCTCACAGAACCATCAGTCACAACATGCTTTCATTATATGTGGAAATATTGAACTCGGAATTTACTCAGAATGTTTTCTGTGTTTCACAGATAAAAGAAAGTTATAAGGGTTTGGAAGCCCTTAGATTTTAGATTTAAATCATATCTACCCACAATAAATGTAAGGCCAGTTTGATGTATTTCTCACCAAAGTAACTATCTTGCTCGCTTCCCACTTGGAAGTCTGATGAACGGCCATATTGATAGTGTTCCTGATATCCACCCTTCCCCTGGAAAGCTCCCACAGAACTCATGATTAGGCTTTCCTGAATAAAGAGGTTTGAATCTGTTTGTTTTCCTTCCCTCTACACCACTTTTCAACATGATGTCTGGTTGCCTTAAACTAAGGAAACTCTTAGTGGTAATTTGTTTACAGTTATAACTAGGGGTGTCCCCAGCTAAGGATTTTCATAGTCAAATCAGAATTTTCAAATCTTGCCTATATTCGGCTGATAGTCTAATCATATGTTTTGGGGGCGGGGCAAAATACATGACCAAGAGTCAAGTCAGGCATTCGACAGTCATAATTACTGATGTTAACACACTGGGAAAATGTGTAATGGACGCCTCGCTCACCTATCATTTATCGACCTCAAATATGGCTTTTCATCTGAAAGATGTATGTAGTAACAACTTTACATGGCCGCTCAATCTAATAACTTAGAGAAATGTGCGCTATTCAAGTGTCTGTGCAGAGTGTGGAGCTGAACAGTAGCACACTCACTGCGGGACAGATGGAGGCGCCAGTGCGCTCACTTGCTCTTAAAATACTCCATAATTTTTGGTCGTACAGATAAAAGTAATACATCTTTCGTATCTGTAAAGACTCTATGTTTGTTTGTGTGCACTCGGAACAACAAACGAAACGTTGCACTTCTGTAAAATAATTAAAGCAAACAGGATGCGCTTTCTGCCGTCTCGGTAATGTGAAGAGTGAGAAACTTCGAAACTCCATGTATGAAAAATTTATTTATAGAGAGTGAAATGTCTACTGTGGTGTGATTATTATGTGTTTGTTATGGGGCTCTTTAAGAGAGTGGGGCTGGGAGGAGTCAAGGGAGAGAACAGGGAAGAAATGTATGAAGAGAGGGGGAGAAATACAAGTTGGTAAATGAGTTAACACGTTCAATGGACCTGCTCTCTTTTGTTTAAGAACATGACATGGTGTCAGAAGTAAAGCGATAATAGAGGGGAGACAGAGTGAGAGCAGAAAAAAAAGTCGGCGGAAGTTGAGCGAGCAGCATGAGCGAGGATGACGCGGGTCCCGCAGCGGCACAGCAACAAATCCAGCCGGGAGTAAGCGTGCCTTCGAATGCCACCTTCACGATTCAGCCTCCGGAGCCATTCAATTTCTCAAAACCTCAAGAGTGGGAGAAATGGATACGGCGGTTTGAAAGATTTCGACTGGCCAGTAATCTACATGTCAGCTTGCAAGCTAATCAGGTGAACACATTAATATACTGAATGGGAGACGAGGCAGACAATGTGTTAAGAGGGCAGCCGATATCCGACGCAGTGGCAGAAGTACGAATTAGTTAGACATTCAACAGATTTTTCGTGCCCAAAAAGAATGTAATCTATGAACGAGCAAGACTCAATCTAAGAGTCAAATGAACCAGTTGATAATTTCATAACAGCTCTCTCTTGCAGAAAACTGTAACTATGGTGCTCTTCATGATGAACTGCTCAGAGATAGACTTGTA
>NW_015639985.1:9815-16107 GCF_001515625.1 Sinocyclocheilus rhinocerous
CAACCCTGCTAAAAGTGCCAGTACGTGCGCTCATTGGCGCCCCTTCAGCTGGTGGCGCCCTAGGCGACCGCCTAGCTCGCCTATGCCTAGAAACGGCCCTGCATAAGAGAATGTTACATGTAGAGAATATCATATACTGTATTTGGTGAAATATTTATATGTACCTTGGGTGAATCCACCAGCAGATTAGTTGCATTATTTCCAATTATTGAAATCCTCACTTGTCCTTTATGCCTGTATCTTGGTGCTCCCAAAATCACAAGTTTTTTTTTAGACCGTGTTGCTATTATCATTGAATAACCTGATGCATTCAAAAAATATATAATACAGTCATCATTACTTACCCTCACAGAACCATCAGTCACAACATGCTTTCATTATATGTGGAAATATTGAACTCGGAATTTACTCAGAATGTTTTCTGTGTTTCACAGATAAAAGAAAGTTATAAGGGTTTGGAAGCCCTTAGATTTTAGATTTAAATCATATCTACCCACAATAAATGTAAGGCCAGTTTGATGTATTTCTCACCAAAGTAACTATCTTGCTCGCTTCCCACTTGGAAGTCTGATGAACGGCCATATTGATAGTGTTCCTGATATCCACCCTTCCCCTGGAAAGCTCCCACAGAACTCATGATTAGGCTTTCCTGAATAAAGAGGTTTGAATCTGTTTGTTTTCCTTCCCTCTACACCACTTTTCAACATGATGTCTGGTTGCCTTAAACTAAGGAAACTCTTAGTGGTAATTTGTTTACAGTTATAACTAGGGGTGTCCCCAGCTAAGGATTTTCATAGTCAAATCAGAATTTTCAAATCTTGCCTATATTCGGCTGATAGTCTAATCATATGTTTTGGGGGCGGGGCAAAATACATTACCAAGAGTCAAGTCAGGCATTCGACTGTCATAATTACTGATGTTAACACACTGGGAAAATGTGTAATGGACGCCTCGCTCACCTATCATTTATCGACCTCAAATATGGCTTTTCATCTGAAAGATGTATGTAGTAACAACTTTACATGGCCGCTCAATCTAATAACTTAGAGAAATGTGCGAGATTCAAGTGACTGTGCAGAGTGTGGAGCTGAACAGTAGCACACTCACTGCGGGACAGATGGAGGCGCCAGTGCGCTCACTTGCTCTTAAAATACTCCATAATTTTTGGTCGTACAGATAAAAGTAATACATCTTTCGTATCTGTAAAGACTCTATGTTTGTTTGTGTGCACTCGGAACAACAAACGAAACGTTGCACTTCTGTAAAATAATTAAAGCAAACAGGATGCGCTTTCTGCCGTCTCGGTAATGTGAAGAGTGAGAAACTTCGAAACTCCATGTATGAAAAATTTATTTATAGAGAGTGAAATGTCTACTGTGGTGTGATTATTATGTGTTTGTTATGGGGCTCTTTAAGAGAGTGGGGCTGGGAGGAGTCAAGGGAGAGAACAGGGAAGAAATGTATGAAGAGAGGGGGAGAAATACAAGTTGGTAAATGAGTTAACACGTTCAATGGACCTGCTCTCTTTTGTTTAAGAACATGACATGGTGTCAGAAGTAAAGCGATAATAGAGGGGAGACAGAGTGAGAGCAGAAAAAAAAGTCGGCGGAAGTTGAGCGAGCAGCATGAGCGAGGATGACGCGGGTCCCGCAGCGGCACAGCAACAAATCCAGCCGGGAGTAAGCGTGCCTTCGAATGCCACCTTCACGATTCAGCCTCCGGAGCCATTCAATTTCTCAAAACCTCAAGAGTGGGAGAAATGGATACGGCGGTTTGAAAGATTTCGATTGGCCAGTAATTTACATGTCAGCTCGCAGGCTAATCAGGTGAACATTAATATACTGCTTGGGAGATGAGGCAGATGATGTGTTAAGAGGACAGCCTTTATCCAAAGCGCAGTGGCAGGATTACGAAACTGTTAAAGAGACATTCAACATTCATGCCCAAAAAGAACGTAATCTACGAACGAGCAAGATTCAATCAAAGAGTGCAGCAGCCAAATGAACCAGTCGATAATTTCATAACAGCCCTGTATGCTCTTGCAGAAAACTGTAAATATGGTGCTCTTCATGATGAACTGCTCAGAGATAGATTTGTAATTGGTCTAAGAGACAGTACACTATCTGAGCGGATGCAGCTGGACAGAGACCTCACTCTTGAGAAAGCTATTAATATGGCAAGACAATCAGAAGTTATTAAAAAACAGCAGACTGACTTAAGAGGTGAGTCAAGAGGTGGAGCTGAAATTGATGCAGTGGCTGCAAAAATGAACAAAATATCAGCAAAACAGAGACCATCAAAATAAAAAAACAGCAGTTTTCCTAAGCATGCATCAACATCAACCCTGAACAAAAATTATAAAAGGCCCTGTCAAAGATGTGGGAAAACACCTGGTCATGGGAAATGGCAGTGCCCAGCCAAAGATGTTTCATGCCACACGTGCAGGAAAAAAAGGGCACTACAGCAAGATGTGTAAAACTGCCAAAACAGTGCATGCTATTGAAGCAGAGGAGTGCAATGAATCATCAGAGCCCTGGTTTTTAGGCACAGTAGAGACAGGCCAGGATGCTTGGGCTGTGGAGCTGTTCATTAGACACCATAAAGTAAAATTTTAAATCGACACAGGTGCTGACGTTACAGTCATTCCAGAGTCTACATTCAGAGAGATAACAAAAGGGGCAAGCCATTAGACAAGCCATTACTGGGGCCAGGTGGAAGTCCACTCTCTGTTATTAGGATGTCCCATGAGTCACTTAGCAAAGGTGAGCTCACTGTGCAAGAAAATGTGTATGTAGTTAAAGATCTGCACACAGCACTTCTAGGTCGGCCAGCAATTTTAAAGCTTAATCTTATAGCTCGGCTCGACAGTGTGGATTCAAATATGCTCAAAAGAATGTACCCGAAGTTGTGTCAAGGCCTAGGTATGGTACGCCAGCCCTACACCATTAAGCTTAAACCGAATGTGACTCCATTCTCACTGGCAACCCCTAGGAGAGTTCCACTTCCTTTGTTGGGAAAGGTTAAAAAGGAGTTATAGCGCATGAAGCAGCTTGGAGTCATAACAAAGGTTGAGGAGCCAACCGACTGGTGCTAGGGCATGGTACCGGTGCCCAAGAAGAATGGGGTAGTACGTATCTGCGTTGACCTCACCAAACTGAATGAGGCTGTATGTAGGGAGAAGTACATTTTGCCTTCTGTAGAGCAGTCTCTCGGACTGCTGGGTGGGGCCAAGGTCTTCAGTAAATTGGACGCAAACATGGGGTTCTGGCAGATTCCACTGTCGGACCAAGCAGCCAAATATACAACATTTATAACCCCATTTGAAAGATTTTTTTTCAATAGGCTGCCGTTTGGCATTGCTTCAGCACCAGAGCATTTTCACAGACGCATGTCAATGGTCTTAGAAGGACTGTCTGGTGTTGTGTGCCATATGGACGATGTGCTCATCTGGGGTGAGTCACAGGCTCAGCATGATGAGAGACTACACACAGTGTTAGCCAGGATTGAACCAGTGTGAGTTGGGCAGACAGGAGGTCAAGTTTCTGGGTCATATAATTTCAGAGAGCGGGGTGAGACCTGATCCAGACAAGACCAGAGCGGTGCTGGAGATTAAAGAGCCATCCACCATCAGCGGAATTCGCTGCTTCCTTGGTATGGTAAACCAATTAGGTAAATTCATACCATGCCTTGCAGAGAAGGACAGGCCACTGAGGGACCTTCTGTCAAAAAGAATCCACTGGGGCTGGAGTAAAGCCCAGCAAGAGGCCTTCAGTGAACGTAAACGGGAGCTCTCATCCACCCCCGTACTAGCTTTGTACAACCCGAACAAAGAACTGAAACTGTCTGCTGATGCATTATCATACGGCCTTGGTGCAGTTCTTCTACAGAAAGAGGAGGAGCTTTGGAAACCAGTGGCTTATGCGTCACGTTCACTTACCCCCACAGAGCAACGGTACGCCCAGGTGGAAAAGGAGGCCTTGGTTCTGACCTGGGGATGTGAAAGGTTTAAAGGCTTCCTTATAGGACATCACTTCCATTTGGAGACAGACCACAAACCTCTGGTGAGTCTGCTGGGTATTCAAGAGCTAGCAGAACTTCCTCTAAGAATTCAGAGATTCCGCATGAGGTTGATAAGGTACAATTACACCATCACACATACATCTGACAAGACGTTGGTGACAGCTGACACATTGTCTCATTCACCAGTAACAAACAGCCTGGGAGAACTTAATTCTGATGCTAACTTGAAGGAAGACACAAACATCTATGTAGAGACTGTTGTAGGGTGCATGCCATCCAGCCCTACCTATTTGGCAAAACTCAGAGAACAGATGAAAATGGACCCCACCTGTTCTGAGGTGATGGAGTGATGCCAGGAAGGATGGCCAGACCTCAGCCACATAACAGGAGAGGTAAGGAAATTCTGGCCTGAAAAAGCAGTTCTCACAGTCCATGATGGTCTTCTATTAAAGGGATAGGTTCCATACATGGAAGCACTTATTTACTGGTAATGGACTATTTTTCCAGAATTGTGGAGATTGCCAAATTAACCCCTGCAAGATCAGATGATGTAATAGTACACTTGAAGTCTATGTTTCCACAGCATGGAATTCCAGAGTTCCTTTTCTCAGATAATGGAGCTCAATTTTCCAGCCGGACGTTTGCAAGTTTCGCAGTGGACTATGGCTTCAGTCACATCACCAGCAGCCCGAAATTTGCTCAAAGCAATGGAGAAGCTGAGCGTCATGTTCAGACGGTTAAAACATCTTCTCAGCAAAGCAAAGGACCCCTATTTGGCAATGCTGGCTTACAGAACAACACCACTCCCAAATGGCTACAGCCCTGCTCAGCTCCTAAAGGGGTGAAGGCTATGCACACCAATACCACAGCATCCCTCGCTTTTGATTCCGAGCCTCCCTGATTACACCACTGTAGCAGCAAAGGAAAAGGGAATAAGAGAGAAGCAGGCTGCAAGTTACAACACACGTCACCGCGCAAGACAACTCAGTCACCTTTCCTCAAGTCAGAGAGTTTGGATCACAGACACTAAGACTGAGGGTACCGTGGTAGTATCCCATTCAGCACCTCGTTCTTACTTAGTGGAAAGCCCTCAAGGCATCCTCAGAATGAACAGACGTCATCTTGTTCCTATGCCGAACATTGAACCATGAGCTGAAAGTTTCACAAAAACTGGTGATCAAACAGAACAGGGGGAGCACTCCCTGGAATCGTCAACAGCTCAAACAATCCAAACTCCCAGGGTATACAAAACACGATCAGGAAGGACAGTGATCCAACCAAAGAGACTAGACTTATAAATTTCAGAGAGCTATAGTTGGGTTTCACATACAGTGGGTTAAAAAAAGAAGGGAAAAAGTTAAATGTTGCATGGGAAAAAACACTAGTTCAATTATTAGTGATTAATGATGGGGTTAAGTTCAAAAGTAATTTTGGGGGCTAATTAATAGTCATGTTATTGGCTTATTGTTTTATGTGTTGTTAGAAGGGGAGATGTGAACAGGGAAGAACTGTATGAAGAGAGGGGGAGAAATAAAAGTTGGCAAATGAGTTAACACGTTCAACGGACCTGCTCTCTTTTGTTTAAGAACACGACATCTACTTTCAAATGAAAAAAATTCAAATAGAAAGCGTGTGTGTTAGCATGGATAATTTACATGAAATGTAATGTGTGCGCAATGCACACTGTGCATTGTTTAAGCTGGCTTTCAGTTCAATAAAATAACAAAATGATAAATTTTGGATTTTTATTCAACTAAAGTGGGCATGCTGTGATCTGTACTGTATTTTTTTTACTGTAACTGACAGATTCCGGCCAAAAAAAGAACACAACACGGGAGTGGGAGAGAATAGGAGTCATTCTTCTGGGATAGGGACGGGACAGGATTTTCCCCCAGATTTTTCGTGGGATTGGGACGGGACGGGATTTTTTTTGTGGCAGTGGGACGGGAGAGGTTTGAAAATCCACTCCCGTGTCACCCTCTAATACAAACTGGGTAAATAATTTTTTATGTTTTGATTAAAAGATAGTTAACTTTAAACGTCAGCGAAACCCTAAGAATTCACAACATTTTTTACAATAGTGCTCTTATGGGGCGAACGAGACGAGACGTGCGGATCCATTTGCATGCTTTTATTAAGACATGGTCAAAACAGGCGAGGGTCAGACAATGGCAAACAGGTATACTGAGGGCAAGACACAAGAGTAGTCCAGTGAACGGGTGTGGTAAATCTCCGGCGAACAATGTCCAAACAGGGTAATCCAAAGGGTAAA
>NW_015639986.1:0-216 GCF_001515625.1 Sinocyclocheilus rhinocerous
ACACTCACTCACACACAGCTGTGGCCCATCCTGAGGGCTATTTATTCGCCTTCCCCACGCCACTCTGGGCGGATTATTAATAACTGTTTGTGATTGTTACTAGTAGTAATTATTAGTACGGGACTGATGCAAGCCCTACGTGGCCGTATTGTGTCAGAGTCTTCTGTTTCTAGCCTGTGTGTCAGAGTCTTAGCTCTGTTTGTTTTCTGTTTTTAC
>NW_015639986.1:428-533 GCF_001515625.1 Sinocyclocheilus rhinocerous
ACTCCTTTAGGCTATGATCAGATCAAAACTGGGCTTAATATTTCTTTATATTTCTTTATTAAGTTTGATTTAACAACAAATCGAAATACGAAAAAAAAAAGAAAT
>NW_015639987.1:0-1704 GCF_001515625.1 Sinocyclocheilus rhinocerous
TGCCCGGATGAACGGGGAATGATATAGCCCACATCAACGGCGCTTCACCAGTGCCTGTGAACCATGACGACTAGGCCTGAATTGAATGAGTGGAACAATCCCAGCATGCACTGGGTGGCACAGTGTCGCTTTGTGTTTTTGAAACTAAAGTGGAACCTTTGTTTGTTGAAATAAGCAGTTGGTTATATTGGTTTCCTTGTGTTCGTTTTGTGTTTTGATAGATTTAAGCATTAACCCCTTGATGCATGAATTAAGTTGATATAAAATAAATAAGACTGCACCATTAATATAGAATAAAAAATTTGGTAAATTAATAAAAACATGATATAAAAGAATACTAAATATACTATATACTAGGGATGCACCGATACCACTTTTTCCAGTACTCCTGTACACAGTAATATATAGTAATGGTAATATAGAAAAGCAAAGTCCATTCAAATAACGCGTCAACATGAAATTTCTATGTAGTATACTTGCTCCTGTTTGCAATAGCGCTGTATATGTATGTGTATGTACACACAAACACACATACTGTATGTGTATATATATATATATATATATATTTATACGGTATATACATACACAAACATACATATGTAAATTTTTATTGTATTGTATTTTCAGTAGATTATTTTATTTAGCTATTTTATTAGATTTTTTTGGAACATACTTTTTATTTTCATAACTGAATATTATTGAATATTAATATAATACAATTATATTTATTTAGGAAATTGTGACGTTTTTAAGCTGGTATAGTTTTTACTTATTGAGATAACATTATGGACACAGAACAACAAAAGGGACACATTTAGAAAAATATGGAAATTTAATATCACTGTTCTGTAGAGCATTTTTCTGATTGGATGGGTTATTTTAGACTTTAAGAACTGTATGCTACTGTGTATTCTTTTAATATTTCTGCCTTTTATTTTCCTGTTTATGCAGATGATCTGAGAGTTTGTCATATGATCAAACTGCACAGTACATAAGTTCATGTTCTAGAGGCAAAACCAATATTACAGTGCCTATAAAATAGCCTGGCACACGTTATACAAGGCTCTTTTGTTTTTCCTCTGCAAAACAACATCTATCCCAGAGCCGTATTGGTTTTGTGTAGCTCTGCATAAGCAATGATGTATCTATTGCATTGAGCATAAACCCACAGGTGTATGATTACCTCCGACAAACGGCCCCTGGACACAGTGTGTAACCTCAACTATGCCGAGAATCTCAACCGCAAAACACAGATTTTTCACTTTTTTTTGGTGTAGCTATCAGTGCCAGGCAGGGTTACGAAGGTTACATGCTGATCTAGGGTCAGAATGAGTCTCTCACATCGATGATCACAGATCTCATAGCCTCATGCTGCAGCTGTCATCATCCCGCTTTACTCTGATGAATTATGGGAGGTTGGAGATGGGCTATAAGGAGACAGAGATGATCTTGAAGGCTATTTTGTAGGCAGGAGTTTTCTGTGCCCTCCCTGGATCATTACACTTGATAGAAATGAGTGATTACGTTGGTCTTTCTGGACTCTATTAGGCCACCTCATGTTTCTAAGTGCTTATTCTGCGTCTTGATCTGCGGTGGGCTCAGGTGGCTTTGAGCGGTTTATAAAAACCTCTGAATGTGCACCGTATGGGGTCTCCTCACCCAGCAGTGCTATTTTCAGTAACTATAAATCTGGTGAATGTGTCA
>NW_015639988.1:0-913 GCF_001515625.1 Sinocyclocheilus rhinocerous
TTCCATGTGTTTAAAGGAGACATATTATGCCCCTTTTTACAATATTAATATAAGTCTACAATATGTAAATATAAGGGTGTCCCCAGAATGTGTCTGTGAAGTTTCAGCTATAAATACTCCACAGATCATTTATTATATAATTTTGAAAATGCCTATTTTGAGTGCAAGTAGAAACACACTGTTTTTCGGGCCTGTCTTTTTAAATGCAAATGAGTTGCTGCTCCCCGCCCCTCTTACAGAATAGAGCTGCACCATTAAAACTCGTACCTGCTAAACACATCTGTTTTGGTTCTGATTATCATGTTTATCGTGCAAATAACAGTTTTCTATCTAAACATATTTAAAAATGTAACTTATTAAATAAATAAAATAAAGTAAAAAAAAAATGGCACCAAAATTTTAAACAGTAAAGTATCTTACACTATAATTACAGCATAATATGTGTGGTTTGTATTCAAGGGAGACAATTCCATTTGTTTGTCATGAAATAGTTTTTTAATGGTCTTTTACACCAAAGCTGACAAAGCGAGAAGAAATGTATTAGGAAGGAATTAGGTAAATTCAAAATTCAAAACATTTGGGTGCAAACTTAAAACTAGATAAACAACTTGCGTGAAAAAGCCTCACTTATCTTGAGACATTCATATGCAACTATAATGTCACTGATTAGATCTCTCTGTTCTGTCAACAAAATGTTATCTGATATTAGACAGAAGCTAATACCATCTAGGGCTGCACGATATTGGAAAAAACTCACATTGCGATATTTAATTTTTCTGCGATATATTGTCAGACTCTGTCCCATGTTTTGTGTGTTTTTTTTGCTCTGTGAGCCAGTTTCTGTCTCCCGTGCGTTCTGTTGATTTCATCCCAGGTGTTTCCCATGTTTAATTTTCATTGATCCCAGGTGTGT
>NW_015639989.1:0-1677 GCF_001515625.1 Sinocyclocheilus rhinocerous
CTACAAAGTAAGAGAGCATAACTACAATACTGAGATAAAAAAAAAAAAAGATTAAAAAGCAATATAATTGCAATGTTATAATTGCAATACTACTATTGTAATATAAAAATACAAATTCAGTATTTATTATTATTATGATTATAATTATTCAAAATAGAATTAAAATACTGACTTTATTTTACAGCAATTGTACTATTTTTAAAGCATTTGCTATCATTTAAATAATAATAAAAGCTCATCTTATTATTATTAACAAAATATTATTTTTTACTTTATTTAAAATATTCCAATTAAACAAATCAATAAAACTCTTACTATCGCAGTAATCATATTGCACTGTAAAATAAAATGTCAGTATTTATTATTATTATTATCATAAATTTAACCAAAATTGTTAATATTATTTTATACTATAACATTTTATTATTATTTTAATTATAACAAATGAGCAATGATCAATAATCCAATTGTACTGTAAAATAAAAAAGGAGCATTTAATAATAATAATTACAAAATAGTAATCGTATTTTTTTTTTAATATACTATAAGAATGACATCAATAATACTACTAATAATAGCTTTGTTTTATGATTATTTAAGTCAGCTGGTTCTGAGACTTACTAACCTGACTAACTCTACTTATGATAACAGTCTCAGACCAGCAGTATCAGGTTTTTCTACGTCCCTGCAGGAGGAAGTTCATTTATAGCCAGCTGTATTGGCCAGACTGATGTACCCGAGGCTTTGTATAAGGGACTTCCATCTTAACTGAACACATAAGAAAGATTCTTCTTATTGTGTAAAATTCCAGCTGGATGTGAGAGCTCCCTGTACATATCACCATCATAAACCTCCCTAAGGACATTTTCTGATGTTGCTCTTGAAAATCTGTTGTTGAGTGAATCTCTAATGTTGTCATTTTCAAGGAGTGATCTAACTTGTAAATCGACCGGTAAGGTTACAAAGTAGCTCTGGCTTTTCAGATCTTGGGTACTGTTTGTCTCGTTGCAGTTTGAACACACACAGTGTTTCCTCTGATTCTCTTTTGTCTGACTTGCAAGATATGACTGACAGAATGTACAGAGGAAATGAAGCTCTGTTCTCTGGCTAAAGTGTGTGAATACCTTACTGAGCATGTGTTTAGTGGCCGGTAGTACAGTTCAAGAGAAAATTAAATGAATCAATTTCAACAGGTCAAGCAGTGCAGCAAAGGCTAAATTGTGTTTCAGTGTAAATGTTATGAGTATCAGGAGTAGATTGAGAGAAAGCTGCATATTGTAACATTTCGGTTTTCAGCTAATTTTGGACTGGTATCAGGTTCTCCTTCATCATGATGTTCCTCAACACTTTCACCTGCTTCACTGACTCCATCACTTGCTGCTTCACTTTCACCATCAACACAGTTTCCTTCATCTAATTCCATTCTTTCTTCATCACTTATTTCATGTCTCACTTTCATTATGTCCTAAAGTGCAATGTACGCAACTTTGTTCCTCTTGTCTCAACTCCACATACATCATTTGTCTCACTTTCATCCTCACTGTGTCCTTCAGTGCCATATATACAGTTTCTTTTCTCTAGTTCAGGATGCTGATCAACACCGTGACTGTTTGATGGACCAGGTGCGTCGCTGTTGGAACTGTATGTGTAGGATCTGAATCTTGTTGTCCTTGGCAA
>NW_015639989.1:2070-2176 GCF_001515625.1 Sinocyclocheilus rhinocerous
CTGCTCTGTAAACATCCATGACAGTATTTCTCTTTTGAAAATAACAAATGGAAATAGATTGCAAAAGTATTTAATGTTTTCAGTTTGTACAATCTTTACATTTCTT
>NW_015639990.1:0-591 GCF_001515625.1 Sinocyclocheilus rhinocerous
GTGACCCAGATATAGACAGTGTGTATGTACGGAAAAAGGGAATACCGTGTACATGGAATTTTACCATTAAATCCAAGGTCTGTACATTAACATGTATAACGTTTGTCTTTAAATTCCAAATTAATGGGTAAAAAAAGATTGTCATTGTTACATTTGACCAGGTTTGTTACAATAGAGTAATACCAGTTACTAATGATTGATAGTACTACATTTGCTCTTAATGTAAGAATTATGGGGTTCAGTTCATCATTTTGATAACGAACCTTAAGGAAGTCCTTATCCTTAGGTCCACAAGTAAGATAAGAAAAGAATTACTCAAAGCATCTTTTCAGAATTTAACAAGCTCTTGTCAAAATTGTTAGCAACTTTGGTCCCACTTTATATTAGGTGGCCTTAACTACTATGTACTTGCATTTACTTTGTATTTATATTTTTAAAAATACCTATATGTAATTACATTGATCTTTGTACTTATATTTTTTAAAATACCTATATGTAATTACATTGATAATTACACTGTTGACCCATCCCTTACACCTAAACCTCCCCATACCACCAAACCTGTTCCTAACCTTACCCGTATCCCACCTC
>NW_015639991.1:0-523 GCF_001515625.1 Sinocyclocheilus rhinocerous
AGTCAATGTAACATCCAAATTATTCACGTATGCAATAAATTTGCCAAATCTTTACAAACATTGATGACTTTTATTTCAGATTAAACATTATTTTTTCAACAGGCCCATAGGACGGAAGTTCTCTAAGCCATACAATAGGCCTTGGTGGTTCTTCTGATTTCCATTGTATAGCTATACATTTCTTTGCTGCTATCAGAGCCATCTTAACTAAACGTAAATTCTTCCTTTGATCAGGTTGAAGAATTGATTCATCCCCCAATAATATAAATCTCGGGTCATATGGAAGCCTAACATTAGTAATTTTGTCAATAGTTTGTATTATATTTCTCCAATAAATTTTAAGTTCAGAACAAGTCCAAAACATATGCAATAATGTACCCACCTCTGTTTTACATCTAGGGCAACATTCTGAATACGAATCAGTGATCTTGTGTAATCTTTCAGGTGTATAATATACTCTATGTATAATATTGAACTGCATTAATCTATGCCTACTATTAAATGAAAACGTTAAAGCACTTTC
>NW_015639992.1:0-646 GCF_001515625.1 Sinocyclocheilus rhinocerous
TGCAAGTGCTGAGAGTTTGGGTCACTTATTACATGGACTAAAAAAAATGCAACATGCATCACACATTTGCCCTTTTTTGACTGGTCATCTTAATTATTTTATACTTGATTGGCTTTTTGTCATCTAAACAAAAAGCCAATAGGCGTGTAATGGAGTGCAGCAGAGTAGCATGAAGAATATGAATTAGTGGGGGTAGAATTTGCTGTATAATTGAGGGGGACGCTTCCTGTTCAGTGTCTGTTGTGG
The DNA here is from genome assembly GCF_001515625.1 of Sinocyclocheilus rhinocerous. Lineage (NCBI taxonomy): Eukaryota > Metazoa > Chordata > Actinopteri > Cypriniformes > Cyprinidae > Sinocyclocheilus > Sinocyclocheilus rhinocerous. The sequence goes on from NW_015639992.1 coordinate 247, forward strand.
TATAAAATAAATGAGTACATCTCTTCTGAAACTTAAATTCAGCCATTGCTCTTCACTTAGAAGACATGTTAAGAGTCACAAACTGCACGGAGGCATGAAAGCTGAGGATCCAAATGCAATATTTATTAAAGCGTAATCAAAAGATGTAATCCAGACTTCCGGTTCTGGATGCGAATGGAGTAGACGCATCTACCTCATGTTCCCTGTACAGATTATTCTTTGTTACTATTTAATAACCCTCTACTTGTTTATTTCGCAGAGAATCAAAAACCATGAAACATAAAACAAGGAGACATTCAGAATTGCAGAGAGACTTACAGCAAGACTTCACTGACAGTGACTGAAAGATACATCACTTTTAAAGGCAGAGGTAATGAGATAATGAGACACAACTGAATGC
>NW_015639993.1:0-581 GCF_001515625.1 Sinocyclocheilus rhinocerous
TCCCAGACATTCAGTTGAAAACCATAAAAAGTTATTGTAAATATTATTTTAGTATTTATTGTGTAAAAATGATATCATATATGAAAGACTAAGATATGTGATATTTAAAAAAAAAATCAGTCCATTATAAATGCGTCTTTAATAATCATGAAGTGTTTGTGTTCAGATGTTGAGCATGAAAGCGCAGGTGGATGTGGTCTGCTGTAAATCAGTAGGAACTGATCTGTCCATGCTGGATATTGAGGATTTCATCACAGAAATCTGTCAGCTGAAGAAAGAGGTGGCTTCACTGGAGGCAAAGCTGAGAGAAAGAGGAGACAAACTGAACAGAGAGGTTTGAACAGCTCTTCATTTCATCCTTCAGCTCAACCAAACCAGTTTTGTTAATTCTCACTTTTTATGCACATCTCAAATTAAGCCAGCAGCAAGATATGCTAACTAATCACTAGAGCCCGACTACCCGATGGGTTTTTTTGGGACTGATACCGATATTAGGGAGTTAAAAAAGGCTGATATCGATATATCGGCCGATATTATTTGTGTATGTTATAGTACAGTACCAGTCAAAAGTTTGGACACTT
>NW_015639994.1:0-880 GCF_001515625.1 Sinocyclocheilus rhinocerous
GTGTATAAAACAGTCTTGCATTGCAGTGTTTTTCAGCTGCTTACATTTTCAAAACTCTTTTTTTTTTCAAAACTTTACACACAAATCCAAGAATTCCACACACAATGCAAAATGCAACTCTTGCAAAACGAAGCGCTGCATTCAAAATATCACAAACACATCTCAAAAGCATATGTGTTACATAGAGATGTGTGCTGTGTTTTGCAAAAAGTGTTTTATGAAACTGAGTCAAAGGCTGAGTATTAGTGTATGGTTTTGCAGATTTGGTGTGTGCTTATGCTGTTTGAGTGTCAGCTTTCAGAAACTGTGTGACGAGTGAAGATTGTGTGTGCAAGCAGCTGAAAAACAACTGTAATAACAGGAATGAATCTACTTTATTTGTTATTGTAAAATTTAAAAAAATTGGGTGTAGAAACAATTTTCACTCAGAAATTACAAGCAAGCTCTACAACTAATTATATACAAAGAAATGACAAGTAATGCATTAAAGTAGAAAAACAGTTTTTTTTGTTGTTGTTGTTGTAAAACATATTCCAATTTTTGTTATAGTATATCTGTTACAGAGTTCATGTCACAGCATCTACATCATTTGTGGCCAGAATTTTTTTAAGCATAAGCATAATGTTCCACACTCTTAAAACTAAAGCTGCTTAGAAGGTGCTTCACAGCGATGCCACAGAAGAAGCATTCAGTTAAAGAACATCTCTTTCTTAGCTTTGTATAATGTAAAGAACTTTATTTCGCCACAAAGAAGCTTTTGTGAAACAGAAAGTTTAAAGGTTCTTTATGGAAGCATTTGGACAAAAAGGTTCCTCAATGGCATCACCGTGAAGCTCCTTTATTTGTAAGAGTGTATGCGTCAGGCACCACAAGCACATAC
>NW_015639995.1:0-492 GCF_001515625.1 Sinocyclocheilus rhinocerous
AATGCGCATGACAATCGCATTCGATTAATCGTGCAGCCCTAGATAAGAGGCTGTGAAAGCAGACTAGGGAGTAGTTTCCAGTTTAGCAAAATGATGTTTAATGTCCCCGAGGACATCTGTAGTCCCATTTAGCTACTGTTACTACTAGGGCTGTCAAAAAATTCTTATTTTGAATATTTGTCGAATTTAAAATAAAAATCCACATTCGAATGCAAAAACGTTGCATTATGGCAGAAAATAAGCTCTGTGACCAACAACCAACGAATGCAAAAACATTGCATTCGAATTTTAGGTGTGCGTTAAGGAGGCAGCCTTATCAGTCGCACGAGATGCGATGACGATGTAAGTGTCATTGCATTTTAATGTTTATGTTAACCTATCCAGTTGAGGCCACTAGATGCGGCGCTGCTGCGTTGTTAATTACAAATATCGCGGGAAAAGAGAACCTCAATGTGGAGAAGATCTTGTTTACGTCAAAACTGAAACCAAGCC
>NW_015639996.1:0-529 GCF_001515625.1 Sinocyclocheilus rhinocerous
TTCAGTGAAAAAATAAGTCCAAAAGTCTCAATTTCAACATTTTGAGCAATAGGGCCCTACAAACTTTTTCTTTTTTTTCCCCCCAGAAATTCTTGCTTTAATTTTTCTGAAAATCACATGAAGGCATTAAACATTTATTTTAAATCAAATGAAAGTTAAACCCTTTTATTTTTTTGCAAACAAACTGAGGTTTACTGTTGAAATTAATACATGGAAGAAAAATTGTGTGAATATTCCTTTAAAACATTTTTTAATAGGCTAATAATTGTATTATTTTTTTCTACAATTAAGTGATTAATCTGGTTGTAATATTTATTTTTTATAATTTAATTGTTTTATTTAAATCTGATAGAAAATGGAATATTTAAAGATGTACATTATACTGTACAAAAGTAATACAAGAGTAATATATTTCTGTTACATGTTAAACCGTACTTTTATTTTGACAGGTTGCCATGAAATATTTCTGTAACCGTACTTTTTTTTTTGACAGGTTGCCATGAAGTTTCTGTGTGCATACAGTATGATG
>NW_015639997.1:0-526 GCF_001515625.1 Sinocyclocheilus rhinocerous
CTAATGACAACAGCAACAGAACCAAATACGGGCAAACAGGAACCTTAACCAGAACAGAAGACAGAAGCTAAATGAAACACACAACAAGTGTTCATATCTGTGAAAACTGTCACACCCATTAACTGTTTTGTTGTGTTTTCATTCCCCATGTGCTCAGTGTGACCTATTTTCCCCTCGTGTCTGATTATGTCATTCTGTTCACCTGTGTTCTATTAATTATCCTCGTTTACATTAGTATTTAAGCCCAGTCTGGTCAGTGCATGTCGTCTGGTTTTAATGTTACCTATGTGTGTGTGTATATATCCAGCCTGGTCTCATGTTTATACGTAGGTATTAATACGTAACATTTACAAGCACAAAACGTACACTTTTGTACGTTTTTATTAATGCTAATTTAATACAATTTAGACGTATTTTAACGTTTAAAACGTACAAATCGCTACTTATTTTTAGCTAAAAAGCGTAAAAATATTTACGTATTTTTTATATCATTAAGATATTCATATCAATGCATTTTTATAATTTT
>NW_015639998.1:0-381 GCF_001515625.1 Sinocyclocheilus rhinocerous
TTTGGGCGGTGTTATGCAAATCTTCCCACATAGTGAGGTAGACATTTGGGGGTGTGTTAGAACGAGGCGTTTTAGGTTGACGTGGTTGACTCTTAACTTTTATAAAGAATATCTCTTTGGATTTGAGACTTTAGTCTTTGCAACTTTACAGATCTTCTTTATGCACCAAGAGCTTGTAACACTCCAAAGAGAAAGGAAAAATTTAAATTGCATCATATGACGTAGCGAACTCGTAGCGAAGTTCATTCCTGGAACTTCCTGTTTGTTGCTGCCGTGTGTTTTGAGTTTGAGCTCCGTCAAGTTAATTCTTTGTCGTCTAATTTTTTATCTTAAAATCAATTTTATACACCATCATTTTCATTTCTATAACTTGAATATATC
>NW_015639998.1:587-928 GCF_001515625.1 Sinocyclocheilus rhinocerous
AAAAACAAGTGGGCTCCCCCAAAGTCCACGGTATAGTTCGAACACTGGCTGTAGGCCGTGGAGAAGCAGATCCGCGACCTGGTGGAGAAGCAGGCCCAGCTGAGGGAGCAGAGAGCCGCGCTGGAAACATCCCGGGCTGATGCTCACAAGTCCGGGGTAAGTATACAATGCGCTGCTAACACTCCCACCACCTCTACTCCGTGTGTTTCTCTGCACAGGCCCCGTGCACCCAGGACGCGCGCGATCTTCATGTCCTTCCCTCTGGCGCCGGGACACCACGGACTCTGGGTGCACCTGCAGCGGAAGACGCAAGCCAGGCCCCAGGCGACGACCTCTCCCCC
>NW_015639999.1:0-213 GCF_001515625.1 Sinocyclocheilus rhinocerous
GATCTTTAAATAGCCCACTCTTTGTGGCTGTCCCTGCTTACGGCCGTACCACCCTGTCTGCGTCTGACCTTGGAAGCTAAGCAGGGTTGGGCCTGGTTAGTACTTGGATGGGAGACCGCCTGGGAATACCAGGTGCTGTAAGCTTTAGCGTTTTCTTCACTACTTATCTAATACACTGGCCTATAGAGTGGCTGATCTTTAAATAGCCCACTT
>NW_015639999.1:415-574 GCF_001515625.1 Sinocyclocheilus rhinocerous
TTTTTGTGTGGTTTGTCAGTTTTAAACCACCTAACAGCAGCATTTTGCTGGCTGGAGGGGGGTTTCCCCCTTTTTTTTTCTTTTTTTTTTTTCTTACAATGTACGGATTAATGTATAACGACACAGGACCGGCTGGAGAGACACAAATGGAAAACGACA
>NW_015640000.1:0-507 GCF_001515625.1 Sinocyclocheilus rhinocerous
ACTCTATTTGTCTTCCATAAAAATCGCTTCCGATGTATTATTATTATTTAAAAAAAAATTTCAAAAACATTTGAAAATAATTATGAAAAAGAAAAATATCAACAGTATGAATTTAAAATGGGAATTTATTTATTTTATTTTATTTTTTCCCAAATACATTGAAAGTCATTGTGAAAAGGCAAAAATAGCTGTATGTTAATATATGTTTTTCAAAAAATCTGAAAGTGATATAGAAAAGCAAAAAAAAATAGCAAGTTAGAGATAATGTAGAAAAAGTGAAAAAAGTGAGATATAACTTTAAAAAGTGAAATTGTATTTATTTATTTTACAAATACATTAAAAGTAATTGTGAAAGGGCAAAAATAGCTGCATTCAAACATAATTTATTTGTTATTTTCAAATACATTGAAAGTAATTATGAAAAAGAAAATATAGCAAAAGTTAGAGATGTAAATGTGAAAAATTGGGATATAATTTTAAAACATGAAATTTTATGTATGTATATGT
>NW_015640001.1:0-232 GCF_001515625.1 Sinocyclocheilus rhinocerous
AATAAAGGCTTGGATTTGGGTCTGTTTCTCGCACTCGTATGGATTCGGAAGGTTTGGAATACAGCGCACAAATAAAAACGCCTTTCCCTTTCATAGGTTCACTTCAATGCTGCGACAGCGGTTGCTATGGGAACACCAGTGTGACGAATGTCTGAAGCCCTTATACCATCACGCCAATTCATTGGCCAATAGCGCTTAGCACCGCCCCACGCAATACGTCACATATGCCATA
>NW_015640001.1:374-650 GCF_001515625.1 Sinocyclocheilus rhinocerous
TACTCCTCTTCAGCGGACACGATGAGCTACAGGAGATGCATCGAGCCGTGTGACAGGTTCATCGCAGGAGAAGACACTCATGACAGGTGCGTGCAATGTTTGGGCCTACACGCTCAAGCGGCGCTTAACGGCCTTTCTATTGTCTACAGTGCGATAGCCTGTGGCTAAAAGTATTGCGCTCGAGGCTCGCGGCCTTCCTTAAGAAAGTAGGCCTCGCGTCTAACCCCCGCAATCCCATTTCTGCGGTTGCCAAGGCGTGCAGACGAGACGGTCACT
>NW_015640002.1:0-840 GCF_001515625.1 Sinocyclocheilus rhinocerous
TCTAAAGCAGCGCAGCATGGCCTCGCCCCCTTTGCTGCCTTTTCAGAGGTCGGGGTTTATCTGGGTTTGTTATGTCATGAACCCGGGAAGTAACTCGTTGTAGTCCCTACCAGCCATTTTTTTGTAGGCATTAAACTGCCAGAATTTTAAAAGACAATATCTCCGTTTGCATTGAACTTTCAGCTTCGTAACTTTGCAGATATTGTTAGCAACAGCAACATTAGACACTAACTAATGTTAAAAAATTGAAATCGCAATGAACCACCCCTTTAAATGACTGTAAAGAGTTTGGAGAAAATAGGATGCGTGTCAGATCCGCGTCATCAAGTTTTAAAGAGACGGCGCTGCTTTTAAAGTAAAACCCGCTAAAGTCTGTCATTGATGTAAATCAAAGAACAAAAGAAAAAGAGAAATCACTGGACTGCTCTAGTCGCTGAAATAATCTGTATAGTTTATGCATATACAATTTATAGTTTATGTGAAGATTGTTTTAAAATCACTTAATATTTCAGAGCCTATTAAATGTTAAAAATAATGGCTTTCAATTATACTGTAATGTTGAATGGCTATAATTAATAGGGAAAATTGAGGGAAAATGCATTTAATAGAGACACCAGTAGCAGTATTGGTATCAATACTTCATTAATAATATACTACTTAGTAAAAAGATGCCATTTAAACATATTTAAAATATACTATCTTTATGTTGTTTCTACATTAATTTGGAGGTTCAATGTGAAATTATGACAATATAAATATGTGATTAATCATGATTAATTACAAAAAAATATATATATTTTTTTTTTCGATTGACAGAAAGCACTAATGTTAACCTTTTAT
>NW_015640003.1:0-445 GCF_001515625.1 Sinocyclocheilus rhinocerous
TGTGGCCAACGTGTATTTGAGAAAAACATCTTTTTCATAACAAGATCCCCCCCCTCATATTTTCAGTTGTTTTACTTCAATTAAAAGTTTTTCATTCAGTGTTTTTTTTTTTTAAATAAAAAATCTAAAGGAATGCAGATTTATTTTCACAGGCTTTTTAGTTTATATTTACAAAGGGTGTCAATAATTATGGCCGCGACTATATATATATATATAAATTCAAATTCATCATGGAAAGATTTTCCAAATTAATGCTTTCTGGAGTTTACAAATTAAGGCATCTGAAAAATTATTTGAGGTTTAATGAAATTCACTAAAGCCTCAGGTATGCATTATATTCAATAGTCATTTAATTATAACGTTGACAAAGTTTAATCTGTTTTTTGCTTTTTCGTCATGCTTTTATTCACTTTCATCAGCCTTTTTAACAGAGGATTTAATGCTG
>NW_015640004.1:0-209 GCF_001515625.1 Sinocyclocheilus rhinocerous
TATGCGCTTCCGACAGACGCGTGCGAGCACGAGCACTTGTGCCACTGTGGGCATTTTCAAAAGACTTTTGCGTGCTTTTTTCGTATTGTCAAACTGCGGGAAGTTATTTACTTACACAGTCTATAAAATATGTAAGCAAAAACACTGTAATGGTAATGTTTAAAGTGTTGTCAGGTGGTAATTGAAGCAAAATAAACCCTTTGAAATTA
>NW_015640004.1:273-500 GCF_001515625.1 Sinocyclocheilus rhinocerous
GTTGGCGAGTGAAAAATCGGGCTAAAATCGTGCAGTGTGAACTCGGCATAAGAGTTTTGTGTGAGGTTTGTGATTCTCGGGGAGACGCTGAATCGAGCGCCGGTGACGCGGCCTGCTCTCGGGGAAGAGGCGGAGGAAACCGGGGAAAAGAGGCGGAGGAGCACGGTATCAACACTGGGGCCTTCACTAATGCCGAGTTCACACTGCACGATTTTCAAAGACGTCGC
>NW_015640005.1:0-328 GCF_001515625.1 Sinocyclocheilus rhinocerous
TTTATGAGTGTTTGAAAATGGGACGTGATGTAAAAGTGCTTATGCTTGCTGTGAATTTGCCTTTTAATTTTCTCCAAAACTGACTTGTAAGAATCATGGAATGAGCTAACCTATAAAGCAACATTTTTTATGAGTGTTGGAAAATTGGACACAGTGCAAGTGCCAGGACGCATTTTGTTGTTTGGGGTGATTTTGCTTTTAGTTTTCTCCAAAACTATACAGTAAAATACCTTGAAAATAAATACAGTGATAGTCAGGCTCACTCTGAACACATATCAATTGACAGAATGAGCTAACCTATAAAGGAACACTTTTTATGAGTGTTGGA
>NW_015640005.1:519-617 GCF_001515625.1 Sinocyclocheilus rhinocerous
TTGGGATGATTTTGCTTTTAGTTTTCTCCAAAACTATACAGTAAAATGCATTCAAAATTAAGACAGTGATAGTCAGGGTCACTCTGAATACATATCAA
>NW_015640006.1:0-1140 GCF_001515625.1 Sinocyclocheilus rhinocerous
CACATCTCAGGCACATGTTCAGGTAAAGTGTGTTAGTGTAACTGTATTTGTGAAAGCAGCTCTTTAATACAACCGTAGTCTCGGAATGATGCATCCAGTATTATAGTTAGAAGTGCTTTCATTGTTCAGTTCTGAATGGTGAGGAGACCCAAGCCTCTGTGCGTGCGGGACCCTGGGTCAGGTCAGCACCGGATGAGAGTGTGTGTAGGGGGGGGTGAAGAAGTGAGTGTGGTCAGACACGAACATGTGGTCCGACCCCAGAAGTGAGAGGGACCCTGGATCCACAGTCATAGTCCATGTCCACACTTGTGTGACCCGCAGCCACCAGCCCACCCGCTGGATAAGCACGTCCATCCACCTGTCTGTCCCGAAAACTCTGGATGTAGCTCTGCCAGAGAGAAAAACACATAAATAGAACAAAAACCAAAATATTACTACATTATTAAAAAAGAAGACTAAAGTTACTTTTGTAAGTAAATGTGTGTCTTTCAGATGTTGTCATGTGACAAGTTTTTCCAGCTTTGTAGGACAAAATGTTTCACAAAATTTCATGGTTAACATTTCACAAAATTAAAGTTATGGTAAGACTACAGTAATTATGACATCATTTGGCTTCATTTCAGAACAACGGAATTCAATGGTAGGTATTTAAGTTAATTTCTGTCACAAATGTTCAATGTTTAAAATGTACAACAATTTTTAGAGGTATTTTTAACTTGTTAGTTTATGTTGCAATGCATAGAATCAGAGTCTGCAGATCAAGTAGGTAAATGTATCAACTTCTCCCCAAAATATTTTTTTTTGTAACATTATAAGTGTCTTTACAGTCACGTTTGATCAATTTAACAGGTCCTTGCTGAATAAAAGTACTTTCTATTTTTTTTTTTTTGGAATGGTAGTGCATCATGGTTTTCAACCTTGATAATAATAAGCAATGTTTCTTGAGCACCAAATTAGCATATAGGAATCATTTCTGAACAATCATGTGATTCTGAAGACTGGAGTAATTTATTCAGCTTTGCCATAACAGGAATAAAACGGGAATAAATTACATATACATACATACATATACATATATGAACAGTTCTTTTAAACTGTAATAATATTTCTCAAAGTTACAGTTTTTAAAAGTACTTTTTA
>NW_015640007.1:0-519 GCF_001515625.1 Sinocyclocheilus rhinocerous
AATGATGCTGAAAATTCAGCTTTGAACACAGGAATAAATTACATTGTAACATATATTCACATAGAAAACAGTTATTTTAAATTATTAAAATATTTCTCTCTCTCTCTCTCTTTATTTTTTTCCAAAGGCCTAGTTGTCTTTTAGCACAATTTTGTGCCCTGCCCTTACTATACAAATAAGTGACTTAAAAACATGTTGAATAGGGGTTGAATAATTATCATATAGCTTTATTTAAAAAATGTTACAATATAATGTAATATATTGTATTATATAATATTACAATATAATGTGGGCTGTTAAGCAAATAATCACAATTGCTAATCAAATATGCACCTTTCATTGATCTTTTTTCCTCTGTCTCATAGATTGCTGTTACAGTAGCAGGTCTGGCGGGTAAAGAGCCAGTGCAGTGCAGCCGTGATGTCATGATCTGCCCTGACTCAAGCCTGGAAGACGCCCGCAAACAGGTTTGGCTTTAAAGGCACAATATGTAAGTTTTCGCCGCTAGAGGGCGCATAT
>NW_015640008.1:0-1507 GCF_001515625.1 Sinocyclocheilus rhinocerous
ATTACACCAAGATTTCTGACTGAAGTTGATGGGGTAATTGTAGAAAAACCTCGCTGGATGGAGAAATCATACTGTAGAGTTGGAGTGGCAGGGAAGACAAGAAGCTCAGTCTTTGCCAGGTTGAGCTGTAGGGGATATTCTTTCATCCATGCCGAGATGTCCGCCAGGCAGCCTGAGATCCGTGCAGCTACCGTTGGATCATCTGGTTGAAATGAAAGATAGAGCTGTGTGTCATCAGCATAGCAATGGTAGGAGAAGCCATGTGCCTGTAAGATGAGACCCAGTAATGTAGTGTATATGGATAAGCAAAATACTGTACGTTTCTTTGTGAAATTGAAATATAACACTATAATAATATACTAATATAGCACTTGCATATTATTGCTCTTTTGTTGGTTTTGATTGCTTCTATTGTCCTCATTTGTTAGTCGCTTTGGATAAAAGCATCTGCTAAATAACAAAATGTAAAATTTAATTTAAATGTAAATAACAAAACTAAATTTAAAATTGAAAACAAGCCCCAAATAAAATAAATCTCTTCATATAAACAAACTAAGGCTTTGTCTGTGCTCTTTCCATTTAAAATTAGAGGCAACCACTGCATTTTAATCATGATCCAAACAAAGATGCTGCATACATGCAACATGAGCAGTTTTTAATCTAAATTAGATTGTATAATTTCGAAATTTGAAGCAAAAACAATATGGTTTGACTTCAGTTTTGTGAAACTATACAAAAAAATAGCTGCATGAAACAGAAACAGCAGATGAGCTGAATGAGACGATATCTGCATGAAACAGCAGAAGAGCTGAACGAGACGCAGATTCACTCTCTGCCAGCAGGTGGCGCTTAAAGCGTTTCCTTGGTTTCCGCTGTAAACAAAGCAGCGCTGCACTTACGAACTTATGCAGGGCTCCAGACTGCAACCATTTGTTCTGCCTGTGCAACTAAGTATTGTGTGCGGTCGCACTGGTGCGACCACCGCGTTGGTCAACTCATAAGCGCTTCAATTTCTGTTGCATATGAGAAACATCAAAGGGCAAACGAAACAAAGCATAACGAAACAGCGCTTAGAGAGTATACCTACTCAGCTACTCAGTACGAGCGCGAAGCTGCGCGCAGCAAAAATGACGCCAGCAAAAATGACGGCATATTGAGGAATCGATGGATGGTTTTCAAGCGAAAGTCAAGTAAAAGACCGCTTCTTAAACCAGAGAAGCTGAACATGCTGGTGTTCTTGTGGGGGGGAAAACATGCAAGCACTGTCACCGTTAGTTTTACTTTTCTTTTTGTTTTCATTTTTGAAAAACGTATCTTTGCGGTTTACGTCACATTACACTATGGAGGTTCTCTTTTATTTATTTATTTATTTGATTCCTCAGTGTTTGCTAAACGTTCTGTAATTTATTATTTATGTCGGTATATAATACAGCATGTGGTGTGTGCCATGCCTCATCTTATTCGTTTTTGTTAAACGTTTTGTAAGCTAGTTTGTCATTGTATGTAT
>NW_015640008.1:1551-1843 GCF_001515625.1 Sinocyclocheilus rhinocerous
GATTTATTGTTGTTGTGCTTTTTGATTAAGAATAACAATGAATCCATCTTTTGTTTTAGTCTTAAAAAATGAAAGGTGTGTAGATGTGTGTAAGCAAAACAGTGACAACAAGATCGCGAATTCGAAAAAGTGAAAGCAACCGAAGCCTGCGGCTTAACACAGCAAAAGAGAAAGAAACACAAATAATACTACTGATGATAAAGAACGGGTTGAATGTTAACAACTTTCGTTTCCATATAACTATAAACTATGATAAAAGTTCAGCATGCATTGAATAATCCCATGTTGTAGC
>NW_015640008.1:2041-2748 GCF_001515625.1 Sinocyclocheilus rhinocerous
TCTAAAGACAGTAAGTTCCCCTCAGACATGCATTCATATAAACTCCTACCCCTAACTGAATCGCGATTTGTTTAGCATCTCAAACGATTTGAATCGTCACATATTTGAATCGATTTTCAACCGGCTCGCGGTTAATCGTTACATCCCTAGTTGCAACTTTTGATTTTAACAATGATTTTCACATTTTAACAATGTGTTACAATATACACTACAGTTCAAGAGTTTGGGGTCAGAAAATTTTTTATTATTTCTTTTTTGAAAGAAATTAAAACTTTTATTCAGCAAGGATGTGTTAAATTGATCAGAAGTGATAGTAAAGACTTATATGGTTAGAAAAGATTTCTATTTTTAATAAATGCTGTTCTTTTTAACTTTTTATTCATCAAAGAATCAAAGAAAAAAGTATCACAGGTTCCAAAACAATATGAAGCAGCAACAGTTTCCAGCGCTTATAATAAATCAGCATATTATACTGATTTCTGAAGATCATGTGACACTGAAGACTGGAGTAATGACGCTGAAAATACAGCTGCGCATCACAGAAATCTGAAGATCAACACTGAAGACTGGAGTAATGACGCTGAAAATACAGCTGCGCATCACAGAAATAAATTACAGTTTAATGTATATTAAAACAAAAAAACAATATTAGAAATTTAAAAAATATTTCACAATATTACTGTTTTTTCTGCATTTTTGATCAAATA
>NW_015640009.1:0-553 GCF_001515625.1 Sinocyclocheilus rhinocerous
TCCTGACCACTGCCCTTCCCTTCACGAACCCCGCAGCACGACGAGTACACCAGATCCCCTGTTAATTTTGGACACTTGATTCCCTTTTTTTCTGGACACTTTATTTTCTGTTAATAAAAGCCTCTCCGAGGTTTCTAACCATGAAATATTTTTTTAAATAAGTTTTTATTACATGAAATAGCTTTAATTATACAAATCAAAAAAATATTTTTGAGAAATAATTTTGGGGGGGTATTTAGGAAAACGTTGTACCAGTGTACAACAATGGAAAATGGCCAAAAAAGTAGTTTTTCTATTAAATTATGATTTTCTTTTCTATTTAAATGGTAATTTCTTTTAGATATTGATAAATTTTTATACTTGGAACTCATATTTAAATTGTCATTTCTTTTAGATATTGATAGATTTTTATACCTGGAACTCATGCAAACCAAAAGTAAGTAGGTTCCTATCATTTAATCTTCAAAATGGTACTTAAAAGTATTATAATAATGCTTGCAAAAGGACAAAAAAATGCGCTTTTGTACCATATATGCATATCAAATTCATCAGC
>NW_015640010.1:0-591 GCF_001515625.1 Sinocyclocheilus rhinocerous
AGACGTTAACGTCCGTGTATATTAACGATTCTGTTCATATTACTTAGTGGCCAACGACACATAAAGAAAATGGTACTCTTATTAATTTTGAGCAAGGTAACAAGGATCTTGGCAGAGTTTTAACTTTAACAAAATTTCACGACACCAGACAACACTTCTTTATAAATGAAACAAGAATTTATTGGCTATTCTAGATTACATTAAACTAAGCTAAAACATACATACGCACACACACACATACACACAAAGGTTCAGGGAAATGATGTTAACGGAGTTCTGAGGAAAGCATGAGAGTTGACGGAGTTTGCATGAAGTTTACAAAGTTCTTCAAATTCAACCTGTGAGAATCACAAAGCAGAGATTTATCTTACGTTTACTGCTTAAAATCAATCATCAGCGCCAGTTCAGCAGATAGAAGATTTTGCCTGGTTACTTGCGTTCAAGTTGACAGTTGATGTTTCAACTGTTTCCTAGTTGGCTGCTTGAGGGAATCCCGGCTTTTGATTGGTTGCTGGTTGAGCGTCTGGATGACGTGGTTTCTGGGACTTCCCTTCGGAGATTGGTTGGTTTCTTGATGACGCAGAGGCTTGA
>NW_015640011.1:0-779 GCF_001515625.1 Sinocyclocheilus rhinocerous
GTGCTCCAGGGTCACATATATAGGCTAATATAATAACCTAAAAATTAAAATTCTGTTGTCATTTACTAACCCCTTAAGTTGTTGCAAACCTCTATGAATTCCTTACTTATGTTGAACATGAAAGAAGAAGAAAAAAAAAAGTGGGTACAAAAAGGTTGCTGGTGAACATTGACTTCCATAGTATGGACAAAATACTATGCAAGCTAATGGGGGCCATCAACTGTTTGGTTACCAGCGTTTTTGGGTGAACTATCCCTTTAAGCCACACTTTAAGAAGATATTAAATACATATACAATATGAAATTAATGACCAAATGATAGACTTTTTCTAAAAGACAACTTTCTTTTAGACATTTTAGCAAATAAATTGCCAGACTTTTTGTCAGAACTTCAACAATGTGTGTGCATGTTGTTAATTACTTAAACCAACTAACTTGCTTAAACAGAGCAATGCAGGTGTAATTTGTCACACACTCCTCTAATGTTTCACAACCACAAAGTGTCACAATACTTTTTGTCTTTGTCATTTTGACCAGTATATATTGTTTTTATAATTTTAAATCTAACAAAGAGCTTTTTGTTAAATATTTTAATTGAAAAGTGTGCATGTGCTTTTATACTTTAAAATATATGTGTGTGTGTGTGTGTGTGTCTCCTAATCTTTTTTTCTGGGTCTCAAGAGGATATGAATCTATGTTTTCCAGTAGAAGTCAGACCGTATTTGCATGATGAATGCTCCACCCTAATGACTCTATAGCTAGTGGAAACTCCTCCGTAGA
>NW_015640012.1:0-578 GCF_001515625.1 Sinocyclocheilus rhinocerous
CATGTTGAAGTCCCACAAACCTGTTTGCTCGATAACAAACTGCAGGGGGTCCAGCAAGGGTCCAGTGATGCCAACACCAGTCTGTCAAACGACTTAATGATTACAGAGCTGTTGCCCTAACATCCGTGGTCATGAAGTCCTGTGATTTTGGGTTTCTTTGGAATGGGGATGATGGTGGAGCGTTTGAAGCAGGCAGGGACTTCGCACAGCTCCAGTGATCTGTTGAAGATCTGTGAAAAGATTGAGGCCAGCTGGTCAGCACAGGTTTTCAGACAGGCTGGTCACAATGTCTGGGCCTGGTGCTTTTCTTCTCGTCTATTTCCTGAAGACCTGACACACATCATCTTCACTGATCTGAAGTGCAGGAGTGGGGGAGAGTGGGGTTGCTGGAGGTGTTAATGGTTGTGTAGAGAGATGGCCAGAGTGGGTGTGGGGTGTGAGACCGGGAGTTTCAAATCTGCAGTAAATCTCATTAAAGTCTTCAGCAAGTTGTTAATTCGCCTCAGTGCTGGGGGATGGTGTCTTGTAGTTTTTGATGTCTTTCAGGCCTTTCCACACTGAAGCAGGGTCGTTTGCTG
>NW_015640013.1:0-512 GCF_001515625.1 Sinocyclocheilus rhinocerous
TAATAATATGCACAAAAGACTTTTTCTTTAAATAAAAAAGAAAATATAATTAAAGGGATAGTTCACCCAAAAAATGAAAAACCTGTCATTAATTACTCACCCTCATGTCGTTCCAATCCGCTAAGACTTTTGCTCATCCTCGGACCACAATTAATGATATTTCAAATGAAATCTGAGAGGTTTCTGTCCCTCCATTGACATCCTAAGCAACTTTCACTTCGAAGGCCCAGAAAGGTAGTAAAAACATCATGCAAGTAGTCCATGTTACTCCAGTGGTTCAGCTGTAATTTTCTGAAGCGACGGGAATGCTTTTTGTTCACCAAAAAACAAAAATAATGACTATATTCAACATTTTCTTCACTTCAATCTCAAACACGCATTTACGAGAGCCATTTCTTCTTCTTCTCCGGTCCACGAGAGCGCCACGACGCATGCGTGTTGTGTTGATGTGAGAGCACGACTCGATACGATACAAACCAGACCGGAAGTGCTGTACTGTTTGCAAGCAGAGG
>NW_015640014.1:0-668 GCF_001515625.1 Sinocyclocheilus rhinocerous
GAAGTAGAGCTGCAATTTCCGGAGAAGTTGACAGGGGTGCAGCAACCCATCAGTGTATTGGCATTAGTGTGCCCAGAGCCTCATGGACCCAAACAGGTTCCATTACTCATCGGTACCAATGCCAGTATGTTCCAGAGGTTAGCCCAGCTGTGTAAAGAATCTGCTGGAGTAGACATTGTTCGCACAATGCCAGTAAATCTTCAGAAGCCAAAGACATCCGAAATGGAAGTCAGAGAACAAAAAGACTCAGAAGATGCGGTGGCTGAAATTCAATGTCAGGTCCAGGTCCACTCAGTATTCCACCAAGAAGTGAGTGTCAAGCTATTTGCAAAGTCAAGGTGATGCAGTCCATTGACAAGTGTATCTTAGTTGTAGATCAACCATCAACTTTACAAGTGTATGTTGTAGATCAACCATCAACTTTAAGTAGTCCTGCTGAGGTTCTAGTAAAGCCTACTATTATTCCCTCGTCAGCCATCCAAGTGAACCAATTTCCTGTGCTTCTAAGGAATGTCTCACAGAAAGAAGTCTGTATTCCTGTGGGTTCAGTAGTGGCCCATGGATACACCACTGAAGTTGCTACTAGTGTGGAGAAAGACAATTCAGCAAGAGGATCACCTATTGATCCATGCTTGTTTAATTTTGGAGATTCACCGATTCCAAAATAT
>NW_015640015.1:0-596 GCF_001515625.1 Sinocyclocheilus rhinocerous
CATTACTTGACTCTAAAGTACTGATACTGCTGGTCAAATATTACTTCATTACAAGAGAAAGTTATAAAGACAGATTGTTACTTAAGTAAAAGTCACAAGTTTCCATAAAAAAAATAATACTCAAGTAAAGTACAGATACTGAAAGTGTACTTAAGTTCAGATAACTCAAGCAAATGTATTCATTACTGTCCACCTCTGGTTCAGTTTTAAACATGATGATGGTTTGTTTAGATGTTCATTATCACATCAGCTTCACATCACAGAAATGATAAACATGTAGTGGAGCCTGTGTGAGCTATTAGTAAATGAAAACATACCAGCATAAAAAGCAGAAGAATCAAACATATAGTTTTGTTTTTCCTCACTTAATGCAAAAACCACACTCTCCAGAAGTTCAGCATCAGATTTTCGAGAGTGACACTATGTCCAGTATTAGTGCATTCAGGAAATTTTTGAGAGTGACACTATGTCCAGTATTAGTGCATTCAGGAATAATCCAGTATGTTCTGTACACCAAATTAACTTAAACTAAACTAAATAATTTATTTTTATTTTTATTTATTAAACTGATTATATGTGAGCGACTCCAGACTTCT
>NW_015640016.1:0-1019 GCF_001515625.1 Sinocyclocheilus rhinocerous
CTATATAAAAGCATCCAAAAAGCATCATGTCATGGGACCTTTAAAAGCTAGACTGGATCCCGCCCAATGAGCTTCCAGACAGCAGCCTTGTTCTTGCCACCAGAGGGCAGCAGAGTGTTGTGTAAATGTAACTCTTTGAGAGCGGTGTTTACAGTGGGAGCGTTCACACTCTTTCTCACTGGGTTTGTAGCTGCCGGACGGTACGGGGATTAAAGTGGGCGGCGAGCGGTTCGAGGCTCCGGAGGCTCTGTTCCAGCCTCACCTCATTAACGTGGAGGGAGTGGGTGTGGCTGAACTGCTCTTCAACACCATCCATGCAGCCGACATCGATACCAGGTCAGTTTAAATATTCCTATTTACATAGTCATTTAGCAGACGCTTTTATCCAAAGTGACTTACAAATTAATTCTATTCAGAATAAAAAAAAGAATTAAAAGATTCTGTTCCTATTGCACATTCAATATTAATATAGAAGAGTATGTTGTATTATATAATGCATAGTATTATACATTTATATTTCTATCTTTATCTGTTACGATATATAATGTTTATATGCAAGTCATTTTTTGGTGATTTACTGTTTTCTACATAAAATCATCCGTCATTAAGGTAAAGAACATTCTGTGAAAATGTAACACTGATATCTTTCATATTTGACTGAGTAAGACTCAAAGATTGAAATCATAGTGAAATTAATGGTTGAAATCAAACTTTGATGCTTGTTATCTCATAATTAGATTTTGAGACTTTAACCTGTATTTCACAGAGAGGGCCACATATATTATATAATGTAAAATAAAAATTAAATGTATAATTTACACATTATACCTTTATCTGTTATATATTGTCAAATGATTTAATACTATTTTATCCGTTTTTGTCTCCTTTTTTGCATACAAATTGTGTAATCTTTTTAAAAATAGATAAAAAAAAACATTTTAAATTGTTTAAAATACTAAACAATATATATATATATATATATATATAATTATTGTACATTATAGTTGTATAATTATAAA
>NW_015640017.1:0-418 GCF_001515625.1 Sinocyclocheilus rhinocerous
GAAACGATCGGTTTGTGCCAGAAACCGAACAGTATTTATATCATTCTTTACCTCTAATACACCACTATGTCCAACTGATTTGGGCGTACGCACGGCATTAGGTGCGTGAGGTGTGTACGCGCTCTGGCGTAGATTAATCGTTTGACAGAACTAGTTTAAAGGAATACACAAGGGTAAAAAAGTACCCCATGCCCACAGTTATATACTACTGAATCATTAATGTTGTGTGTATTTTTCTGCCGGAGGTCCTGGACATCTTCAGATACATAGTATCATGGATTCTGTCAAATGCCAACAGATAAAAAAAAAATCTAAATCTGACTGACTCTGCAAGAAATCTTATAATAAGCATTGGTTGCATCTTCCATCAGGAAAATTAACCCAAAACAAACATCAAAATCAAAACAAAAATGGGTCA
>NW_015640017.1:428-818 GCF_001515625.1 Sinocyclocheilus rhinocerous
TTTTTACAATATGTAATATAAGTCTCTGGTGTCCCCAGAATGTGTCTGTGAAGTTTCAGCTCAAAATACTCCACAGATCATTTATTATAATATTTTGAAAATGCCGATTTTGAGTGGAAGCAGAAACAGGCAGTTTGTCGGGCCTGTCTCTTTAAATGCAAATGAGCTGCTGCTGGGACTGTAGTGTTCTGTGCTCGTCTGTGCAGCCAAAGGCAGAACAGTTAGCTTTGTTTTGCTCAAACTTTCGCCATTGCATTAGAACTGGTACACTGTTGTCGCTTGTTGAATCAAAATGACCACGACATGGGTGGAAATTTACAGATTAAGGGGCGGTAATATTATAATGAGATCCCTTTGCCACGTCACCAAGGGAGCGAAATCTGACACGCT
>NW_015640017.1:947-1068 GCF_001515625.1 Sinocyclocheilus rhinocerous
ACCAGGGACCTGATTATAGCACTTAAAACCTGGAAAAGTCAGATTTTCATGATATGTAACCTTTAATGAACTTTTTCAACTTAATTATTTTCTTAATTTCTGACTAATTCATTTATGAATT
>NW_015640018.1:0-622 GCF_001515625.1 Sinocyclocheilus rhinocerous
GAAGCTCTTTTCCATTAAATTGAATGGTGACCTTCCATCAATCAAGATTTTTTTTTTAGGGCTACACAATTTGGAAGAAAAAAAAAAGAGATTCCATAATAATAATAATAATAATGGTCAAGTGATTACTATTGCTAAATAAAGGAATAAAAAAATTTTTTTTTTTTTGTCTTTTAATAATAATAATAATGGTAAAGTGATTACTATTGCTAAATAAAGGTATAAAAAGACATTTTTTTAAATAATAAAAATCTAGTATTTAAGAATAATTATACTAATATTAATTTTATTTTACAGTACAACTGTAAAATTATTAATACTAATACATATATTTTTTTTAATCTTAATTTATTTACTTTCAACTTTTAAACCATCAAGCTTTTATTTTTGTGGTAAACTGTAGAAAGTCCTTAAAGAATGGTGCATGTTACATTCCCAAATGCATGTTATAAGTGACCCAAACTTTCATTATATGGAATAGAGCAGCTCTGACATTCTGTCAAACGTCTCATTTGGCGTTCCACTGAAGATATAAACATGAGGGTGAGTGAATGATAACAGACTTTTTACAGCCTGACTTTTACACATCCTGCACATTGAATGTCGCTTTTTATTTATTTTT
>NW_015640019.1:0-253 GCF_001515625.1 Sinocyclocheilus rhinocerous
ACACGTTTATATTTAATTAAACTATTAAATTAACTTAAACTAAACCATACTAAACGAGCGTTTTATACGCTATAGCCTATTCCGCGCTCAAGCGAATCACATAAGATAGAACATATTTTATTTAGGCTACTTATTACTAAACTGTTTTTTGAGTCAGTGTCTGCAAAGATGAAGTTGATGATGCTGATGAACGACTTTATTCTCGAAATTTAATTATTTTTATTCTCAATATTTTATTTCTACATTTTTCTGG
>NW_015640019.1:385-563 GCF_001515625.1 Sinocyclocheilus rhinocerous
CTCTCATTTGGCACGAATCCAAATGTTTCCATATTCACAATGTTGGCTATTTGAATTTGAATGCTACAGACTATTATTTATTAGGCCTATGTAAACCAGGCTTTGTAGGCTTTGTACTTTCCCCAAAAAAAATAAAATAAATCATGGTCTTCTTCACATGAAAAATCGTCCTCTTCAC
>NW_015640020.1:0-627 GCF_001515625.1 Sinocyclocheilus rhinocerous
GGGCGGGTCTAAGGTAAGACGGCCTTGTCAATCAACTATCGTGGGCGGGGCCTGTACAGAACTACATCGTTCTGACAGGAATCTCAGAACAGCCTGATTTGAGAAAGGGCTGTTCTTTAAAATAGAAAAAAAAAAAAAAAAAACTGGGGGGATTTTTATAATTATAGGGGGGATGTGTACACACACTTCTAACACACATTTATGTTCAAACAACATGTAAAGTGAATTTTGCATCCGATGACCCCTTTAAAGAAAAATCATCCATTTGAACAGACTCTTTCATACAACTTTGCTACTTATGTCTTGTTTTGCAAACTTTCATAACATATTTGACAAAACAGGAAGAGTTTGTCTCATTGCAGTTTGGCTTTAGACCTGAGAAGTAAATGAGAAAATCTTGTGTTTTATGTACATTGTGATATATTTTGCGTTTAAGTTCGTAAGGATATAATATAGCACATCAAATGAAATCAGTCATTTTATGTACAAGTAAATATCACATCCACAACTTTTGTTTTCTGACTTGCATCTGCTTTATGCAAATATTTTATAGTTAAACATTTCAATGTTAAGTCTTGTTAGTGTAATACAGCCTCAAATTAGAAATTTGATCGCATATCTGCTGCC
>NW_015640021.1:0-1523 GCF_001515625.1 Sinocyclocheilus rhinocerous
GCAGAGTCGCAAGAAGAAAGCCACTGATCGCCAAAAAGAAAACCACTGCCCGTCTGCAGCTTGCTAAAGATCATATGGACAAGCCAGAGGACTATTGGAGAAATGTTTTGTGGATGGATGAGACCAAAATTTAACATTTTGGTTTAAATGAGCAGCGTTATGTTTGGAGAAAGAAAAAACTGCATTCCAGCATACGAACCTTATCCCATCTGTGAAACATGGGGGAGGTAGTATCATGGATTGGGCCTGTTTTGCTGCATCTGGTCCAGAATGGCTTGCCATCATATGGAGCAATGAATTCTGAATTATACCAGCAAATGTCAGGACATCTGTCCGAGAACTGAATCTCAAGAGAAAGTGGGTCATGCAGCAAGACAACGACCCCAAGCACACAAGTCGTTCTACCACAGAATGGTTAAAGAAGAACAAAGCGAAGTCAAGGTCAACTCAAATTCCGGACTTTAATCCAATTGAACTTTTGTGGAAGGAGCTGAAGCAAGCAGTTCATAGGAGGAAACCCAACAACATCACAGAGCTGAAGTGGTTCTGTTCTGAGGAATGGGCTAGAATTCCTACAAGCCGTTGTGCAGGACTGATCAGCAGTTACAAGAAACGTTACCTGCAGATATTGCAGCAAAAGGAGGTCACACCAGATACTGAAAGCAAAGATTCACATACTTTTGCCACTCACAAATATTTAACACCGGATCATTTTTCTCAATAAATAAATAAATGACAAAGCATATATTTTTGTCTCCTTTGTTTGACTGGATTCCCTTTGTCTACTTTCAGGATTTGTGTGAAAATCTAATTATGTTTTGGGTCATATTTATGCAGAAATATAGAAAATTCTAAAGGGTTCACAAACTTTCAAGCAGCACTGTATGTCCTTGTCAAAGCACTAATTATAACCAATGTTTTTGTTGTGCTTCCTTAAATCCCAGCATTTCCATTTATAGTAATTATTAGAGCCTTCCCATCTTTCTGTCACATTCATCTCACTGACTAAGTTTCACAATCAGTCATTTTACACTGCCGCCCTCGTCTATCTATTTCTGCGAGTCTTTTTTGTTCATTAGTATTTATAGTGGCGATGTCAGACCATGTCATATTCCAAACAGTTTATAACACTGAAAGGATGTTCAGAGAGAGAGAGAGAAAAAGAGATAAAGAGCAAAAAAGGATGGAAATTATTTGAAAAGAGAGTAAATAGCCCACTCACTTCAGTTAGAGTTTAGATTAATTATTTGACCCGCTCACCCAAAAATATTTGTATCATAATTTAAAATGAAATTGAAGTCATCTAGTGCATTCTGCAGGATTTGTTATTTTGGTATTTAGCGCACACACACAGGTTTGTTTTTGTGAAAAGTGGAGACATCCCATAGGCGTAATGGTTTTTCTACTGTACAGACCGTACATTCTATTGCCCTACACCAACCCTACCCCTAAACCTACCCCTCACAGGAAACTTTGTGCTATTTCAGATTTTCAATACACTCCAATTCTGTGTGATTTATATG
>NW_015640021.1:2051-2414 GCF_001515625.1 Sinocyclocheilus rhinocerous
TGTGTAGAAATGGAGGAGATTCAAGACCACTGTTACCCTCCCCAGGAGTGCTCCACCAAACAGATGAGATCAAAATATAACTTTTTGGTTTAAATATGAAGCGTTATGTTTGGAGAAAGGAAAACACTGCATTCCAGCAGAAGAACCTTATCCCATCTGTGAATCAAGGTGGTGATAGTATCATGGTTTGGGCCTGTTTTGCTGCAGCTGGTCCAGGACGGCTTGCCATCATATGGAAAAATAAATTCAGAATTACAACAGCAAATTCTAAATGAAAACATCAAGACATCTGTCCGAGAACTGAGTCTCAAGAAAAATTGGGTCATGCAGCAAGACAACGACCCCAAGCACACAAGCCGTTCT
>NW_015640022.1:0-540 GCF_001515625.1 Sinocyclocheilus rhinocerous
TCAACCAAATATTTGCCACTGGTTTGCAAAAGGTGCTTCCAGGCAAGTTCGAGCTGATTTTCAGTTGCCTTTACACCGCTCTGACTAGCAGGTGTCAACAGCATGCAGCATTTTTGAGCGAATCGTTACACCAGGCGATTGGTTTAGTCCATTTAAAGTTTCAAAAAACTTTGTCACGAAGCTAACCAATTTCTGAAATGATTTGTGGTTTTGATTCATGTTTTGATAGAAGACTCTGTATTACACCACTGGAGCAAAAAATTCAGATTCTCATCAATGATTGTTTCCAACCAAAATCACTTTTAACACAAACTGCATGAACACCACTCAGATCATACCCCTTTCCTCAACATTGCCAAAAGCAGTAAAGAACACTCATCCATGACAGAGTTTGCAGCCAAAGTCACAGCTCTGTCTTTGACTCACTCTCAGAAATAAGCAGCACAGCGCATCATCGTGAGTTGGGAAACAAACACTTTCAAAACACATTTCCTAAAAAAGAACTATAGAAATGATCTCTGAAAATATAATCTTAACCTT
>NW_015640023.1:0-1498 GCF_001515625.1 Sinocyclocheilus rhinocerous
CAGAGTCTATTGAGGATGCACAGGTCTATGATGCGAGAAAAATCGGTGTGATTTATTTGAGCCCGGTCTCGATTAATCTATGAGTTTTGTACTTTGAGCTATGATATATATAACATGTTAGATTTTTGAGGAAGTGGATAAACAGCTACAGTTTTATCTGTAAAAACCCTTTAGCTTTGGAGCATTAATGTCCGTTCACCCCAAGATAATAATGGTAACAACAAAGATCACACCAATGCAGGACGTTCTGGCTACTATAAGCGCGCTTCTTTAATGGTTTCTAATTGGCTGTCAATGTTTTTATCGTTCATCAGCTGGGAAAAAAAATCGTTTTTAAAGTGATTACAACGATTTAGTTCCTCTGTGCTGTAATAGTTATAGTTGTGGTTGGACTCTGCTGGTCTTTTAAATGTAGAAAGATTTTTAAAATTTATTTTATGGTTATAGTTATCGTCCTTGGTATGAACAGGCCTTTATTGTTTTATTGTTTGTTTGGCGTGAGATTTTTCAGGTTGGTTCATCTTTGCTCGTTGTTAATGTGTTGTTAAATGTGTTCTTTGTCAGAAGCACGGCAGTGTCAATCATGTCACAAAAACAATTAATAAATATTTTTTGACAGTTTTTGTACTCTCTCAAGATTTGACACAGATTGCTTTTATATTCTTGAGAAAAGTTAACCATCACTTTAAAGCTGTCAAATCTTCTGGATTTATCAGGATGTTTCTTTCTTATTTTTATTTTTTTTCATAGACTAGTCAACATATTGCATCCTGAAGGTCTGGGGTGGGGTTAAGAATTGTGTTATAATAACCCCTACAAAAACAAGTCATTATATACACTATAAAAGACAGACATGTAGATGTTTGTGAAAGATGTTTTCTCTGTTTTGGAGGGATGAGCACTTTTAAATTATTTATTGTATCAAAATTTGTTAATACTTTACTATATAGGTTAGGGGTGGATAATTGTATCAGTTTATTCGTGCAAGAATACATATTACTGTTATAGTTTTCATTAATAACCATTGCTATATAGATGAGAACTTTGTCTGCTCTTATGAATGTTTTTAGCATGACTTTGTGAAAATTTAACTAGGCCTACTACACTCAATGAAACAGCACAGACTTCTTCATGGCTAGTGTTTCACCTTGCATATTTCATTTCATTCTGTAACCTAGCCTACTTGTTCTACAGATCTGTGTACTAGTGTTAAATGCTGCTGTTTTTGATAGCTTTAACGTTTCTGACAGATAATATCATGTTGTTGTTTTTTTGCATTTGCCTTATCGAATGTGGTATCCTGTCAGCAATAACCTGTCCGTGGGCTTTTTTGATTACAGTCAGTTTAAGAGTCATTCTATATTTAGGGGTACATTTCATGTCAGCCAAAAAGTCGGAAATTCAGTATTATTTTTTTTTATAAATAAATTAGGTGGTTGAATAATATAATATAATATCCCCTTAATGTGCTAAATTAATTGTTTGGCAAGCTTAAGCT
>NW_015640024.1:0-342 GCF_001515625.1 Sinocyclocheilus rhinocerous
TTTTATGAGGTACATCAGAATGTAACGGTTGAAAAAAATGTACAGGTCTAAATGATTGGAAAAGTCATAGATATGTCAACACAGAGAAGTCTGTCATTTTCAACATAAGGTACAGTTATGATGTTTTGATTAGATGTTACGAAGTCAATAATTAATTACTCGCCCTCATGTCGTTCAAAACCCGTAAGACCTTCGTTCATCTTCGGAACACAACTTAAGATATTTTTGATGGAATCTGAGAGCTCTCTGACCCTCCATAGACAGCAACACAACTGAAATGTTCCCAGACAGAAACGTAAGGACAACGGTAAAACAGTCCATGTGACATCAGTGGCTCAACTT
>NW_015640024.1:397-684 GCF_001515625.1 Sinocyclocheilus rhinocerous
ATGAGAATACTTTTTGTGCGCAAAGAAAACAAAAATAACATAATTTATTTAACAATTCTTCTCCCCCGAGTCACGTACGTCTTCTGTTTGGAGAGTACCCAAGAACGTAATCGGCATTGTCTACGTTAGGGGGAAAGTGCGCACATGAACGTAATCGGCGTTGTTTACACTTAGGGTAAAGCGTGCGTATGCGTTGTGATGCTCTCCAAAATGGCGGAAGACAGTAACTCGGTGGAGAAGATTTGTTGAATAAAGTCGTCATTTTTGTTTTCTTTGCACACAAAAAG
>NW_015640025.1:0-1103 GCF_001515625.1 Sinocyclocheilus rhinocerous
TTAGGTTTGGTTTAGTGTTAGTTGCATATTATTATGCATAATTCACTGTTATTACCATATTAATGCAACGTATAAAACATGCAAAATAAAGTGTTAAAAAAAATAAAAATAAAAAAATAAAATAAAATAATTAAAAAAAAAACATTTTTTATTAAATTAAATTAAATTAAGTGCCAGCAGCACCAAGGTTATGGGTTCATGTATATGTATATTATAAAGATGTATATCTTGAATACAATGTAGGTTGCTTTGGATAATAGTGTCTGTCAAATGAATAAAATGCAAATGTCTCCATGGTAATATTATTACCATTTTTAATAAATATATCATTTTCCTCATGCATTCCTTGGGATTTGAACCCATGACCTTTGTTTTGTTAACAATTCACTCTACCATTTGAATTTATGGGTGAGTTTTTGTGGCAGGAATACCCCAAGATAACTACATCACCAACGCAAACAACTGTATGACACTTTTTTTTCTGTAAAGTGAGTCAAGTAGTATTCAAAGATACTGCTATTTTATTATCTGACTGGGGGAAACTCAGGTCCATCCATTGCAATTTCTTCTCAGGACAAGCATGTAGTTGTAAGCAAAAAGGAAAAGCTCTTCTAAACTGTGATCTGATGCATGGCCTACATATAATGGAGAAAAACCTTGGAAAAGCAGACGTGTGGGGAAGTGCACACCTGTGATTCACTGTGCGGAGTCAAATAAATAATTAACTTAAAAACTGTTCCCCATAAAAACAGTGGGGTGATGTTTGATGCATTCTGATGTTCCACAGTTTGGGAAAGGGGAAAATAAAACAATACTTTAAAGAGATGCATTGTGACATGGCTGTGACTTTGTGATCCCTCTAATTAGATGATTGAGGGGAAAGAAGATATATTTTCTGGATGTTTTGCATAACTTTCGCATGATGAAGCAAGCACTCAGAATGTTGGTTCTCATCTAAAAAGGTTAAATTCTTTACATAGCCCCCCCACCCTGTTTTTTAAATACGACGTATGAAATATGATAGATATAACTTCCTCTATGAAAATTAATTCTGAGAAAGACATTCTCTGAAATCATTCTGAGCTCACCTCAATACTTTAAAA
>NW_015640026.1:0-473 GCF_001515625.1 Sinocyclocheilus rhinocerous
GCCTAACGCAGTACACGTAGCAAGGTATATATATATATATATAGAAGTAGAAGTTATGAATGGCCATTAACTTAAAGATTTAGTAGCCAAATTGACTGGTGAGTGAAAAAGTTCATTTCAATCCCTGTATATATATTAAAGTGTTGTTTTTAAATATTCAATACTATTTAACAGAGTGTTTTCTGCAAGATCTCCAGCACTCACTGAGCGATACCTCAGATGATGAGGCATCACCTCTTGGAACCTCAAGAGATCCTCTCCGAGCTTCCTCGAACTGGAGCACACGACAAAGTCTCTTTTCAGAGAGGTGGAGGGCAGAGAGACCCCGTCTGGTGAACACCGCTGCGGCACAAGAAAATGTGGCAACACACATCTGCCAACAGTGTGGGAGCAATCCAGCTGCTGTCCGGTGTTGTGACTGTCGACAGCGCCCCTTCTTCTGTGCTGAATGTGACGTCAGCATGCACACCAGA
>NW_015640027.1:0-728 GCF_001515625.1 Sinocyclocheilus rhinocerous
TCCATCCATCTATCCATCCATCCATCAATCCTTCCATGGTTTATCGTTCCATCCATCGTTCCATCATTTATCATTCCATCCATACATTTATCCATCCATCCATATTTCCATCATTTATCGTTCCATCCATCCATCCATTCTTCCATCCATCCTTCCATGTTTTATCGTTCCATCAATCCATCCATCCATCCATTTATCCATCCATCCATCATCCATCTTTACATTGTTTATCGTTCCATCCATCCATAGTTTATCATTCCATCCATCCATCCATCTATCCATCCATCCATCAATCCTTCCATGGTTTATCCATCCATCCATACATACATCATTTATCCATCCATCCATCATCCATCTTTACATTGTTTATCGTTCCATCCATCCATAGTTTATCATTCCATCCATCCATCCATTTATCCATCCATCCATCCATCCATCATCCATCCATCTTTCCATCATTTATCGTTCCATCCATCCTTCCATTGTTTATCATTCCATCCATCCATCCATTTATCCATCCATCTTTACATTGTTTATCGTTCCATCCATCCATAATTTATCATTCCATCCATTTATCCATCAATCCTTCCATGGTTTATCATTCCATCCATCCATCCATTTATCCATCCATCATCCATCCATTTTTCCATCATTTATCATTCCATCCATCCATCCATCCATTCATTCTTCCATCAATCCTTCCATTGTTTATCGTTCCATCCATCCAT
>NW_015640028.1:0-1479 GCF_001515625.1 Sinocyclocheilus rhinocerous
CTCTGGCCAAACAGGCACGTCTGTAACTTACAGGCATCTTTATGACTCCATGAGGGGGAAAAAACCCTCCATCAGGTTCTTAAGAGGCTTTGAGGGACAGCAATGCATTCGTTCATTCCTTTGCTTACAGTTGTTTTGTGTTTGATGAGAAATAAAACCAAAATCTGAAGATGTTTTTGTGGTGTATTTATCAGTGTCTTTGCAAATATATATTATCACTCAGGGCTGGACTGGGACAAAAAATCGGCCCTGGCATTTTTTGGTCCAGGCGGCCCACCATCACTTCGAGATATATATATATATATACATACTAGTAATTTTTTTTGAACAGTAAGATTTTTTATGTTTTTTAAAGAATTCTCTTCTGCTCACCAAGCCTGCATTTATTTGATCCAAAATACAGCAAAAGCAGTAATATTGTGAAATATTTTAAACAGACAGTAAGTTTATCCTGCAGGAATAGTGGCCTGTTTAATATGAGTCCTGCAGGAATGAGCAAGATGATTCCTGCACAAGGCTTAAAAAATCTAAATTTTCCTACAGATATATATTTAATCCTACAGGAATTCAAAATTCCTGTATGTAGTGGGGCGGTCCTGCAGGACAAATGTGTGGACAATCCTGCAGGACTCCTGTAGGAATGTCTCTGTCCTGAAGGAATTTAGTTCTGTCCTGCAGGATTCCTGCATGATCCCTGCACAGAAAGCAGCATTCCTTCAGGAATTCCTGCAGGATATTTTTGTAAGCATTTGTGAAATAAAAAAGACATCACGTTTTATATAAATAGCACATGCAAAATCCCTAAAACAAATAATAAATAATAAATAAAATTAGTATAAATCCATGTGACTACATCAAACTTAAATGATTAATGTTTTTTTTTTTTTTTCTCGCCCAATCACGTCATGCCTCGTCATTTTAAATTGCAGCAGCCTCCGTTCTCGCGCTCTTTTCGCTCTGGCTGGCTTGAGAAGAACCAAGATGTTGGCGGAGACTGATCTATCTGTAAGTAAAATTTTTATTTTGAGATGTTCACAGTTATTAGCTCGCTAGTTTGAAAACAATAACCTTTAAAATGTGTTGTGCTGCAACATCTAATCGAAGTTCGTTTGCGATTTGTTGGGAAATGGCGGCGGGCACTAAGCAGCATTGTCAGTAAGTTAACACCTTTGAAAAAAGACAGACATGCTGGAACAGAAAAACATGACGAAAAAGTTGTCTTTTGCACTAGAGCATTTTATAAAAGATGTGTACGCTACAGTTTAATGTGGAGGTTGTCGTGCTTCATCAGGTGCGTTCAAAGATGTGTGCTGTGTTAAAGCGCGACTGCTATTTCTACGTTCATATTACGGTTTCCTCCTGTGTTCAATAATATATATTCGTTATGAACTCAAGGTACGTATTTCCATTCCTCAAAAGTTTGACTTTACTCAATACAAGTCTGCGTTAAACTCGGTAGCACGTAAGTTATGTGCCATG
>NW_015640029.1:0-502 GCF_001515625.1 Sinocyclocheilus rhinocerous
TAAAATAAATAAAACACGTTTATTCTGTGGCACCTAAAAAAATAAGTTGGTGCCTACTTTTTTTTCTTATAGGAGTCAATGGCTCCTTACTCGATTTTTTTTGTCTGGAGCCCTGCACTAGAGTTAGAGCACATGCAACAAAATGAACAAATGCATTATATAAGGCATTGTAAGCCATAATTTGACAGCTAAAATTTAATGCACAAATAAATTAGGGCTGCAACTAACGATTATTTTGATAATCGATTAGTTGGTCGATTATTTTTCCGATTAATCGGATTAAACACAAACAATTTTCTTTTTTTATTTTATTGACAAAAACACACTATTCCACATTCTGCCCAATGTCCTTCAAACAAACGTGCCAACTGAATGCTATGAAAACATACAGTGCTTAACAATTTATTAGACCACCTGCCATAATAAAGAGAAAACACATTTTAGGAATCAGTCAATTTTTAAATCAAAAAAATGTTATTGTCATTTATTTATAACTAAATAC
>NW_015640030.1:0-608 GCF_001515625.1 Sinocyclocheilus rhinocerous
ATATGAAGTAAACATGAGTAAATATATCTATATATCTCCATGTATCTGCATTGTTGGACTATAAGCCTTTATTGATGCTGTTCAGTGAAGCTATGTAAACACAAATAAACCGCTGCAGACGTGACTGAATATGAATGCTTGGTGAATTTCTATTCTAAAGATGACACATACGGATTTATTATTTTGCACTCCTGACATAAATTACTAAATTACTGTCACTGCAACAATGTTTTATCAAAACAGTGGTCAAATATCGAAGCTAGAGTCTTTAATCTTTCTAATGATGCACAGTTTGTCCAGATCAAGTAAGAGTTTGATGTTTTAACGTGCTGTGAAAGTGAAACCACAACAAACCGAGGATTTTTTTACTGTTAAATTAAAACAACAATAATCTGGGGCCATCGCCGTTCTTTGACAGCTAAGGGGTTAAAATCTGAAATGAAAATGCATGTTTTTGATGTTATTGTAAAAAAATTATTCATGCAGATGTTTTTTTTTTTTTTCAGTTCAAGGTCATTTTTATCATCCAGTTATATTTAACAAAAATCAATTTGTGTTACTTGATATATTAATTAGGGCTGCAACAACTAATCGATAAAATCGATTAT
>NW_015640031.1:0-1103 GCF_001515625.1 Sinocyclocheilus rhinocerous
CCAAATAACGTCCCCCAACCGTTAAAAGAGCTCCTCATCATGACCATCTCAGAACATTCTGGGAACGTCATTGACACCGGCGTGAACATTCTGAGAACGCTCTGGGAACTTTACATTTCTAGCGAGGAAATCCATTTACCTGACATGAGTGCATCCACGTCATCCACCAATGAAAAAAGAGGCACAAATTTGGTTAACGGCTTTTGTGGTGACGTAGGCGCAGGGAAATCCATATACCTGGCATGAGTGCATCCACGTCATCCACCGATAACAGCTTGTGGAGTGACGTAGGCAGCAATGTGATTGGACGATAGTTAACACATATTGTGTTGGACACACTGTGTTGTTTCTCTCTCTCTCTCTTTCTTTTTACACATGATCAACTTAAAATGACACAAAATGTGTTAAAATGGCCATAACACAAAAATGTGTTATTAATTAACACATCCTTTTTGAGAGTGTATTTTATTATTTACTTTATGTTTGGCTCTGTCTGGGAGGGTTTTGAACATTAACGACAGTCGGTGGGACTTTATCAGCAGCAATTCCCACTCTTTTGCTGCAAACCCCCAGATATCAACTAAAAAGACCAGCGCACCTTGCAACCACCAAAGCCTTAAAGCCCACCTCTACACTTTATTACCTTTCTTTACACTTTTTGAATATTTACTTTATTAGTTTAAATACTTAATTTGTAAACTGCCATTAAATAAAAAAGAAGTAGATCTTGTATTAAACCATTTAATATTTTTGTTGAGTTAGATTTTTATTCATACTGTATTTGATCGGTCACATAATGCAGTTTAAGGCACAACTGCTTGAGACTCACCTGAGAATGTGATTCTGCTCTGTGCCACTAGAGGGAGCACAAAGACTTCCCAGAACCGAAAGTAAAAGAGGAGGAAGAGACACCATTTCGAGCCTTTAAATCTACACTCACTGGTTGTTTAAAAGAAGCGTATTGTGGTAAGTTTAAAGGAGTCATATGATGCGATTTCAAGTTTTCCTTTCTCTTTGGAGTGTTACAAGCTCTTGGTGCATAAAGAAGATCTGTAAAGTTGCAAAGACTAAAGACTCAAATCCAAAGAGATATTCTTTATAAA
>NW_015640031.1:8066-11272 GCF_001515625.1 Sinocyclocheilus rhinocerous
TATCGCTTTTTTCTAAGCAACTGGGGCGTCCCGGGGCTCGAAATTCGCAGGGTAGGAGGGGGTAGTGACGCTGGGTGTAACTAAAAAGGTGCCATTGTCCGGTGAGGTCCGGTTGGGGAGTTACGGAACGATCTCATATCGCATAATCTTATTAACTGTTTATCTCCTGAACTGCAACTTTCTTTACCACGCTATTCAGCGCCAATCCCGCCGTTCAGTCAATTTCACTGGTTAAGGTTAGGGTCAGGTGTGGGGTAGGTTTAGGGGTTAGAATGTTTTGTAGTATAGTGTAGGAAATCAACACTTTAATTGACACAACCAATAAAATCTTTAGAATCAGCTGTGGGGTGGAGTTTGCGCTGAAGTGGATTGGGGGAAAAAGTGCGCATGCGTGTCATGTGCCTGTCTGTCAATGGGAGGAAGCCACGCCCTATTTTGGAGCTCCCACCCCGTTTTGGAGTTCCCGCCCAGCCTCCAGGCTGCAGTTATACCGTTCTCGAGCTGCCAGTAGATTACCGTTAATTCAAGGAAAAAACACCAATATCCTTTAAAACATAACAGTCAGATTTACAAAAAAACAAAACAAGTTAATTTCACTGAAATATTACTGAATGTTCATAGAAAAAAGGTTATGCAAAGTCATTAACTGATAAGGAGAGTAAATATGAATCTAAACTGTATTAATGTGTTTTTGCTCAAGAGAGATCTGTTAATGTAGTTTAGTGGCTCACCATTGTGCTGGAGAGTAGAGCCTGTGCTTCAGTCAATGATGAGCCACAAACACTGATGTTCTGCTGCTTTACTTAAAGACAGTAACTGTGGAGTTGCTGATTCACTGATCATCTCTTTACTAAGCTTTTTAGTACATGAATTTGTATTATTACTAGCTAATGACAATCTACAAAGATTTTAGTAAAAGTCGTGCTTTGTTTGCTTTATTATTATGCAAGTGTTTGCGGTTTTATATAAGGAAGTATTTCTTCTTAGTGGACTCAAATGAAATAAGTTCATTGTACTAACACCATATAAACACTAGTTTTTTATTTTATTTACTTGAATGGTTTGAAGCAATCGGTTTCCCAAATGAAATGAGTTACCGCATGGTATAATAACGGTAAAATACTGTAAAAATGAAGAGCTGTAAATTAACGGTAGAGAGCTGTAAATTACCACAGCTGCCA
This sequence comes from Sinocyclocheilus rhinocerous, assembly GCF_001515625.1. Lineage (NCBI taxonomy): Eukaryota > Metazoa > Chordata > Actinopteri > Cypriniformes > Cyprinidae > Sinocyclocheilus > Sinocyclocheilus rhinocerous. Next base: position 9,248 of record NW_015640031.1, read on the forward strand.
GTCGATTACTGTTTATTTTACAGTGCAATTTTTTACAGTGATATCTCCAATGAAAAAGAATCACTTCAACATTTTCCACTACAGACTGTAAGTCGATTAGTTTAATTAACCACATCAATATGTACCTCTGAAGTTTTTGCCCCTTCGATTAACTCTTTAATGAAGGTGACGTCTTTATCATCCAGTCCATGTTCTTTCAACACGTCTTCATTCTCAGCCTTTAAACTCTTTACAATGTCATCGAACATCAGAAGTGACATCTGCTCATGCTGCAGTAAAAACAGAAATACAGATGACATCATAAATACATACATGACCAGAAGAGTGAATGTAAGCGATTATGAAATTGTTGATTATTTTCATCATCTACAATTTTCAATGTTATCAATCAGTTGTTGCAGCCCTAAAATTGCTCACCTTCCACTTTTCAGGAATGTCATCAGGCAGGCCTAAGAAAAATAATGAACTCTCAATCATATCTACATTAGTCAACTATTTCAGGTTGAGTGTAATCACATATACACTGTCCCAACAAATAGCTTGAGTTCTGCATGTCCACAATGACACAAGTACGAAAATTGCATGTTCACAGATCTTTCTGATTAGACTTCTTTTCAAACAAGCACTTACCTCTGGATCTTTTAATTTTTTTGGCTTCAGGAATAACCCGACCATCAAATGAATGAGAAATTGGACCATGACCTAAAAAAATAAAAATAAAAAAGGGCTAATAATAAAAAAAAAAAACAGTATTTTTGTGTAGAAAATATTACAGGGAAAAATCTAATATATTAAATGTTATAAATATTTGATGTTATTCCTCTTTATGATTTTAATCTACAGTATATGACCCATTCCTTTTTAAATATATTTTTAAATATATTATCCACACAAATATTATATATTTTATCCACACAAATAAATACACACAACAACAAAAAAAATAACAGCACTTCAAACAAAAGTATAAAATCAACACATATATGAGATGAAGATTCCAGTATTGCCTAATAAAGGTTGCAGATTTTTTTATTTTTATTTGCTGTATAATTTTCCACAAGCATTAGTGCTCCTCACCCAAGTCGTGACACAGACCAGCGATCTGAACACACAGGAAATCCTGTTTGGTAATTTTGAGCTCTGGCTGATTGTTGTGAAGAACCTTCACCAGACGTCCTGCTAAATACGCCACACTGCAATACACAAACAATATTTTTACTGAATCTAGCATTTTTACTGAGCAGACTGAGTGATTATGCAATACAATAATATTTTTAAAATAGTCAATCAATCAATAACTGAAACAAAATATATAGAGCGTCGGTTGAATGTTTAAAACCAGCTTTCTACAGTTTAACAATAGTGAAGGCTAAGAGGACTATCAGTTCTCATCTGAACTGAATTTAATAAACCTTTGAATATAATAATATCTCACCCAAGAGAGTGTTCGAAGCGATTGTGAGAAGCACCCGGATAGACCAGGTATATCCCTCCCAGCTGTTTGATGTGTCTGAGTCTCTGAAACTGAGGAGTGTCGATGATCTTCACCAGCAGGGGGTGCAGCTCCATGTGTCCATGAATAGGGTCATTGAAGATCTACAAGACTGGTTTTAACTTATAACTAAATATAACTTAACCAACTGGGATAAGATAGTAGTTACATGGAAGACCTAAAGATGTTGTTTTGAGATGCTGACCAATATATTTGCTGCCAAGTACAACACCAAGCGTGGGATGGAGTGTGTAAAGCACACTGATACTGGACTCTGACTTGTCTCAATTCCTCAGCATATCCAATAGCTCAGAAAAACTGGATGTAACAGAAACTGTGGACTCTTTTCTAGCACTTTAGATACAGTTACTCCTCTACGCTTTAAGAATATTAAGGAAAACAGTCTGACACCATAGTATAACAAGCACACTCGCGCCCTAAAGAGAGCAGCCCAGAAAATGGAGAGCATCAAACCTAGAAACTAGAGGTAAGTTAGAACAAGTTCAATAAAACATCTTTATTATATTTCTACG
>NW_015640032.1:0-684 GCF_001515625.1 Sinocyclocheilus rhinocerous
CAGAAAAGTTAAACAAACACAACACAGAGGGATACAGAACACAAATGTTTTTTTTCAAGATTGAAAAAGTGAAACTGTACAACTGTTCACTTGATAAAAATATGAAAAATAAACCTCTGCAATTTCATAGAAAAAAACAATTCAAGTGTACAGTTGTACAGTTTCATTTTTTTTTTGCATCTTGAAATAAATATTTCTGAGTTCTGTATCCCTCTGTGTTGTTTGTTTATTTTTTTTCTGTTAGGAAGATAACTGAGCCTTTAAATCTCCTTTGTAATAGATATGCTTATAAATCAATTTATAGAACAAGAACAAGGCATTTATAGCTGTATTTATAAACTGCTTACTAATGACTATTAATGTGGGGACAGTGCTTTAGAAAGGATGAACTGACTATTTACTAATGCTTACCTAATGATTCATAGTGTGCAGTTATTATAAAGTGTTACCAAATTATGTTGTCGGTGCTAGTGTGCAGTAAAAAGTGTTACCAAATTATGCTGTCAATGCCCTACAAATTAACTAGTTATAGAAGTTTCTTTGTCCCTAAAACTGACAGAAAAGGATAAGGCCGAAGAGATTTGTTAAGCTGTAATGAAATTTACAAATTAAAGAGATGTTTAAAAGTCTCTCTCTCTCTCTCACCCTCCCCTTCTCTCACCCCCACTCTCAACACACACACAC
>NW_015640033.1:0-1036 GCF_001515625.1 Sinocyclocheilus rhinocerous
CCATTCAAACATTTGTGGTAAGATTAAAAAAGAGAGAAATTAATATTTTTATTAATCAAGGGTGCATTAAATTGATCAAAAGTAACAGTGAAGACATTTATAATGTTGGAAAAGATTTATATTTACTAAATTATTTAATAAATGCTGTTCATTAAACTTTCTATTCATCAAAGAATCCTGAAAAGGGTATCACCACTTCCACAAAAATGTTAAGAAGCAAAAACAGTTTTCAACAGTTTTAATAATAAGAAATGTTTCTTAGCAAATCAGCATATCAGAATGATTTCTGAAAGATCATGTGACACTGAAGACTGGAGTAATGATGCTGAAAATGCAGCTTTGATCACAGAAATAAATGACATTTTTACTATTTATTAAAACAGACAACAGTTCTTTTAATTTGTAATAATATTTTGCAATATTACTATTATAAGTATTTTTCTCTGTATGCTTGATGAAATAAATGCAGACTTGGTGAGCAGAAAACTTTTTTTCCCCCTAAAACATTAAAACATTGTAATGTTTCCAAACATTTGACTTTTTCCAAAAACATTAAAACATTGTAATGTTTCCAAACATTTGACAGGTACTGTATAATATTGTTGCCTAGTGCTTATATTGCGTAAACACCATTAATTAGATGGAATTGTGGCTCAGGATGTTTTGGAGAGTGAATAGATGGATGGATGAACTTACCAGATAGCACTTTGACTTACTTTGTTTCTCTTCTTACTGCTGTTCAGCTTAAAAAGTACCTTTCCATTAGCTTTGTTTGTCATTTTGCATCATTATACCTGTTCTAAAACTATGATAATTGAGAAACTAATGAAAATGTCTTTTATTTATTTATTACTCAACCATTCATCAGAAGGACTGTGAAAGTGGGAACTCTTTGAACTAGTGGCAGTTTCCATTGTATGAAAAAAGAGCATAGTGGATGAGGTACTCACATTAACCTGCTGTATTCACTGCATTACACACTAGGGATGGGTATTTTTGTCAATTTTTCATTTCAAGTACTGATAGGTCTTTATTG
>NW_015640034.1:0-159 GCF_001515625.1 Sinocyclocheilus rhinocerous
GTTAAGCCATTAAGGTTAAGTGTTATCACTGTACCGCCGTGATGTAAAACATTTGGTTTTACGTGGATATTGGAACGCGAGTGAAGTACATAATAAATAATAATTTGCCATTCAAATACATCTCAAATACGGAAACATTTGATTTTGTGTCGAATGAGA
>NW_015640034.1:169-627 GCF_001515625.1 Sinocyclocheilus rhinocerous
CATTCAAATACATCGCGAATATGGAAACATTTGATTTTGTGTGGAGACCCAACGTTGGTTTCAGTTTCGTTTTAACCTAAATTAATTTGTTTTGGCTTGTCATTTATATTGCTATAGCTTCTTATATTTTAAATTCTTGAATTCTTTTCTAAATACTGTTAATTGAAAGGATTTGTTGTGGAGTGAGGGGAACTAACACTAGCTATGTTTACAGTGTTTATTATAATGTTTGTAAACATTTTGCGTCCACGTTAGGTCTATTTCTGAATGAAATAATAAAATGCGACTTATACACAACTTTTTTTTCCCCCCTAAAAAAACAGTTTTTTTATACGCGTAGTGTATTTTAACCATGCAGCAAACCTTTTTAAATATTTTGATAAATTACTGAAAAAATTAATAATTAAATGACTTTTTAAACCGTTTAACTGATTGTATTAATCGGTCAAAATTCTTAC
>NW_015640034.1:796-912 GCF_001515625.1 Sinocyclocheilus rhinocerous
CCCAAAACTCGTGTTTGAATCATCAGTGGCAAATCCTTTAAATATGAAAACATACTTACTGGCTGTGAGTAAGCATTATTTGTCAGAACACCGGCATTGTAGTCTACTCTCCCAGG
>NW_015640035.1:0-729 GCF_001515625.1 Sinocyclocheilus rhinocerous
ATCAATAACTGTAGCAAAATGTGTGTGCATGTGCATGTGTGTAAGTATGCCTAATGAGTATTAATATAGTTTAACAATTTCATTGGTTTGTGTGTGTGTGTGTGTGTGTGTGTGAAAGCATATGTTCCAAAGTGGATGTGTTTTACTGTCAGCCATACTTTTTGTGTTTGCTTAGACCCCAACAGCATCCATGTCATATAAAGGCCTTAAAGCACTTGAACCCTGGTAACCCTGGTAGCTATATTTATTATTATTATTATTATTATTATTATTATCTCACCTGTTTTCTTGTACAGCAGGGGGGACTTGAACCCTACCCTGGTAGCTATATTTATTATTATTATTATTATTATTATTATTATCTCACCTGTTTTCTTGTACAGCAGGGGGGAAATGGTGTGCCTGATCACTTAGTAAAGTAACAGCACACTCTCCTCAAAAACACACACGATCTGAGAAATCATGTCTGGAGCACAAATGCTGCAGGATGATGCTTAGTTGTACATAGTTGTTTAGTAATTACTAATGCTTATGGGTGTCAAGTCAAAACAGAGGGAGGGCCATTGTCATTGACAGCATTTGATTGGACGAAAATGTGTATACACCTGAGTGAGTCATATACTGTTTATTTCCAGACAATGTTTCTTTTCAGATGAGGAAGACTGCAGATCAGCAAAAAAGATTATTTCATCAACTTTTTAGTAGTTAACTAGCATCCACTGTAAAGTA
>NW_015640036.1:0-31393 GCF_001515625.1 Sinocyclocheilus rhinocerous
AAAAATATTTGTTGTTTGTCTCAATAATTTGGGTTAATTTAAAAATACTGTGGTTAAATAAAAAAAAAAATTTCTATTGCTCTTTGTTTTAAAAAAGGTTATAAACCTACCTGTCAGCAGCACATGTATCTGTCAGAGCATCTGACAGGACAAGCCGCATTAAACTATACATGTTAACTATAGCCTATCTTATGTGTGATTTTAAAGCCCTTAAAGGGCTAGTTCACCCAAAAATGAAAATTCTGTCATTAATTACTCATGTTAATTACTCATGCCTCATGTCGTTCCAAACCCATAAGACCTTCGTTCACATTCGGAACACAAATTAAGATATTTTTGATCAAATCTGAGAGCTCTCTGACCCTTAGTAGACAGCAATGCAACTGCAATGTTCCCAGGTCCAGAAATGTAGCAAGGACATCAGTAAAATGTGACATCAGTGGTTCAACCATAATTTTACGAAGCTATGATAATACTTTTTGTGTGCAAAGAAAACAATAATAACATAATTTTTTCAACAATTCTTAAAAGCGTGCATGCTGAGCGTAAACAACGCTGATTACGTTCTGGGGTATTCTCCAAAATGGTGGAAGACAGTAACTCGGGGAGAAGAATTGTTGAATAAATTATGTTATTATTGTTTTCTTTGTGCACAAAAAGTATTCTCGTAGCTTCGTAAAATTATGGTTGAACCACTGATGTCACATGAACTATTTTACTGATGTCCATTTCTGGACCTGGGAACATTGCAGTTGCATTGCTGTCTACAGAGGGTCAGAGAGCTCTTAGATTTGATCAAAAATATCTTAATTTGTGTTCCGAAGATGAAAGAAGGTCTTACGGGTTTGGAACGACATAAGGGTAAGTAATTAATGACAGAATTTTCATTTGTGGGTGAACTAACCCTTTAAAGACTTGAGTAATGGCTGTTGAAAATTGAGCTTTGCCATCACAGAAATAAATTTTAACTTTAAAAACTTTAAAATCTATTAAAATAGAAAACTGTTATTTTAAATTGTTATAATATTTTAAAGGGGTCATATGATGCTGCTAAAAAGAACATTATTTTGTGTATTTGGTGTAATGAAATGTGTTTATGCGGTTTAAAGTTAAAAAAACACATTATTTTCCACATAATAATAATATTTAATAATAAATAATAATGAGCACAAGAGGCTTATTTAAAAAAAAACAAAAAAAAAACATCCTACCTACCCCAAACTTTTGAACAGTAGTGTATATGTCTGGTAATTGATGGGGAAAAATAGTACATACTGATTTTTTTCCAATAGCAATACATGTGAAGTCAGCATATTCATGTCTCCTTTTTAAAACAGGCTTGTCGGTTTCCACACATTCAAGCTCAAAGTCCCAATGCACAATCCACTTCCTCTAAAAAACGTCAAAATTAAATCTCTTACAAGTGTTTTAAAGCTTCTAGCCTCCATTTCTCATGTTCATATTGGCTCCAGATGGCATAAACTTTCACCTCATTAGTGCTGACAGCTTAAGGCTGAAGTTGTCTGGTCTTCTGTGTCCCAGATGAAGGCATCATGTGGCCCATGTGATTGTGGCGCTGTGCTCCTTTGCCTTCATCCGCAGGCTGGCAATGCTGGAGGATTTGCGATCTGGTTCAATGCTGAGATCAAATCCATTAATGATTCCACCCACTCCCGAGTTGCCGAAAAGACTGCCCATATGTGTCTGTCCCATGTTCCCACCCGGACTTGGCATACCAAGGAAATCAGACACACCACTAGCAGAGTGAGGGTGAGGGGTCATACAGGAAGCTACAGTATCACAAGGTACCACACAGCCGTGCACTGGTGAGGCTGCGCTGCTGCCACTTAGCCAAGATGGGTTCTGAATCTAAAAAATAAATAAATAAACAAAGAAAAACACATTTAATCCCTGAGTTAATGTGAATTAAAAAATACAATTATACAACAGTTAGTTCGACTCATATTCAGTCTTTTCACTGTTTGTATCACTCCACTTTGTTTCAGTGACTTTCAGTGAAAGTGAGTAGGTGATTGACAAATACTTTATGATTGAGTCATTTGAATCATTCACTCAAACGATTTGTTCATAATGCTGATTCATTCACAAGTGTCTAATATACATACTTCCCTACTATATATACAGTATATATACACAATATATATATTGTGTGTGTGTGTGTGTGTGTGTGTGTGTGTGTGTGAAATGACTAGAATGGCCAAATCCACAGTATTCATAAAACAGTAGGAAAAAAGTACCCGGATGACCTAATTCGTAGTTATATATCCGGATTTCATTCATATGCTATAAACATTCATACTACTGTATATAGAATATACTTTTTAAAAACTTTTTTAACTTACTCAAAAGGGTACATTCTCTGTCTTTATGAGTGAGTCACTGAACTATTCACTCAACTGTTTCATTCAAAAACATTAATTCATTCAGTAACAAAACAACTGCACAGCTGTGATTCAGCTGCACATCATATACATTTTTTAAAGAATAAGCATCAAATTGTAATTTCTAAACTTAATCAACTACATTTGTATATAAATAGAAATCTATGATTGGTAGTACAGATTTTCCTTTTACCTGTGCATAATTTTCTGGTCGTGTAAGAAGAGGAAGCTCATATGCTGTTGAGAAGTGTGTTCGAACCTGCTGCATCTGACCAAAGCGTTCTCTTTTTCTCCATTTGGCCCGGCGATTCTGAAACCACACCTGCAGGAAATGAGCCAAATATATGATTATTTGAAATATCTGTCTGCAAAAGCCCAAGATTTGGAGTGAATACATTGTGCATTTTGTTTTTTAAACTTCATGCTGTTTCTATATTTGTACTGAAAATGCAAATTATTGATGCTGCTTATAACGGTGAACGTTATTAAAAAAAGTCTATCTACTGAGAACTGGATTCTCCCTCTAGTGACTTGTAGTGAAAACCTGAGCACATGCAAGCCATAAATCGTGAGGCACATGAAAGCCATGCCACGGCTCTTCAGCTGACGTCTTTAATGTGCTGTCCACACTGCACTATTTATGCATGGATTTGAACTCTCCCCTGCCAGCACAGGTTGGGGCTCTGCTCTTTGATAGCTGCTCAGCCAGCGGGTCCGGCCTCGCTTATGTCTGGAGCAGGTCCACCTCATCAATCACAATGAGGCCAGTTCTGATCCGCTGTTAGTGCACCGTGACACAAAGCAACAACCCCAAACCACAGCTGAGTGCTCTCAGACATGTTTCTACATAGTACGATTTGTAAGTAAAGGTAATTTTTAAATATATATATATATATATTTAAAAATATATATACAGTACATCTGTATAAATTTAGCACCATGAAATTTTGATAATATAACAATAGAGGACGATACACAAACAGTTGGAGTTCAGTATTCTGCTATATTTCAGTAGAACAAAGTCATTTTCTGACATTTACATGATCTCATTCATTATTTACTTATTATTGGCTTGTAAACTGCAAAGTAAAGTCTACAACAGACGTGCGTCTGTTGTGTTCAGATGAGAGATTCCATGAATTTATATTACAGATGTTTGTTTTTCCAATATGATCCTGTCAAGATTCTCCTTCAGCCATTCCTGTCACTTCACATTATGATAGAAAAGGCGTGTTTCTATTTTTTACCCAAATGAAACACACACACACACACACACACACACACACTCTCTTTTCAAACGTCAGTAAAACATAATGTTTTGAGATGACAATTTGCTGTTGATTTATAAAAACTGGTCTCCACAATCACCATTGGACCAAACAGATATTAACTCATGGATTTGTCTCTGGTGTGATATTTATGGATGTAATATGATATGACTCCCATATTTAAGCAGTTATGCATGTATGCATGAGTATGCTTTCACTGACTACTTCAAAAGGGCAGCATCAATCTCTCCATACCACTCCATACAACTTGTATTGTGGGATATACAGTATCTCTGTCCAATCACATTACAGTTTCCATAAGCCCCAAGAGCCCTTGACATATTATGGCAGGGTAACAGAGTATGGCACGCTGCAATCACAAGAATGAAGAACCATAAAAGTTACAAAAGATGCAATGCATTTCCACTTTTCTTTATTTGAGCTACAAAATATATTGCTTGAATTAGCTTAAGTTGTCCTCTAGGAGCCATTTGTATATGAAGTAATTTGATCTTTCAGGCCGATGTCATGGCCTGCTCCTGACATCCAAGTGCCATTATGATCATTATGTCATCTGTTTTGGGAATCTTTGTAATTTAATCCCTGTCTCTTTGGACATTTCTATTGTTTTTCCTTGGTCTACGAAATTCAGAGCAATCAGAGATAATGACCAAAGATCAATGACCCGAGCAGCATCTGTATTCTTAGTGTATGTTGTTCCTCTTTCCTCTACAAGGGTGGAAATGTGCTGAAGATGAATTGAAGGACATTTTACAATGTAAATCTTTTTTACATTAAACATTTGGTTTAATGACTAAACTAAACCAGCTGAGAAGACTGTAAGGCACTATATGAGACAGAAAGAAGTAAGGAAGCTACTTTTTGGAACACAGTAAAAAAGTAAAAAGGTAATTGTGACTTTTAATTTTACAATTCTAAGTATATACATCTCGTAATTTTTTTCTTTTTTTTTTGCTCACAAATACAAGTTTATAACACAATTCTGACTTTATTTCCCATAATTGCGAGTTTCGTCTTTCAATTTTGAGTTAACATCTCGCAATTCTGACTTTTTCTCTCAAATGCAAGTTTATAACAATTCAGACTTTATTTCTTGCAATCGCAATTTTGAGTTAACATCTTGCAATTCTGACTTTTTTCCCAAAATTGCAAATGTATAACACAATTCTGACTATTTTGTGCAGTTGCAAGTTTATAATCACGCGAGTTAACACCTTGCAATTTTGACTTTTTTTATATCTTGCCATTTTGCATCGCGCAATTCTGACTTTTTTTTCTTAGAATTCTGAGTTGCAATTTTATATCTTGCCATTTTGAGTTAACAACTCACAATTCTGACTATTTCTCGCAATTGTGAGTTTATATCTTGCAATCCTGTCTTTTTTTCTCAGAACTGCATTATCTGAGTTTGTGTCTACAACTTTTCTGGGTTTTTTTCATTCTCAAATGCAAAAATTCTCATTCGCTCTTTTTTCTTTCTTTCTTCAAACTCAAAATCTGAAGGGAAATAAGGATGTTAGAAAGTGAAAGGGGAGAATGTTCAGGCTGGAGTTTGTTTACATTTCATGTTTAATTTCCTGACGCCTAAGCCCCCGGCTTTCCAGAGCTGCCCCCACTGAACTCTCAGAGACCCACAGACTAGAGCAGTGGACCTTTCGTGCGGATCCACAGACACACACATACACATACTCTCATTGTATGCTGCCATGTATAAGAAAACTTTATATGTGTGCTTCACTACACATATGTGCTCGCATTTCAATATGCATGTTTAGAAAATAAAAAGATACCAAATGATATTACAAAATGTGTGTTCAAAGTATGTCCCGAGGACAGAAACTATGATATCATCCAAAACATCCTCTTTTACAGAGTGTTGAGGGAAAAAGTTCTGTCTGATAGTGAGTGCGAGCAGGACAGAGCAGCAGCCAGCACTAAACAACAGCGCTGGGGAGGAAAGCAGGAGGGGCTCATCTCAATTACGTATGTCTGTAGGTATGTTTTTGAAATACAGGTCAAACCCTGTAGTCACTCAACAGAGTCTGCACTGTGTTGTCAGCCTACAGAGGTAATTAGACTCATGTGTCTGTGATAGTTGGTTCTGTCTGGACTCAGAATGAATGCAGTTACTGCACTGTACCTTCAAAACATGGCCAGGTTCCTGACAATGCCTCATTCTCTGCGTGGAAATTGATTATGGCATCTCAAACTGTGTTTTCTTCCCCTGCCAAAGAATGTGTGTTTTTTCCTCCCTAACTCTTCTTAACATCCTTAAACACTGTGGTGTAGAGAGGTACATTAAACAGGGACTAGAAGTTTGGAAAAAATATTTGGGTCCAGCTTCTCTGTCATGATGTGAGAATTGAGATCCGAGTCTTGCACAGCAGAGACTATTGGCCTTTTTTCTGAGCAGAGCAGGATCTACAGAGTTTGTGGCCTGATTTTGGGGAGAATTCTGAGGAAGAGATTTTAAAATGTTCAAACGGAGTTGCTAGAATTAAATGGAGCTATTAGAAAACACTCTATTGATTTACTGAGAGTATTACCAAATAATAATAATAATATTCCACCACCACTAATAATAATAAGACAAATAATAATAATAATATTAAACTATAAAATATTATCCATTCGTCCATTCTCCAAACCACTTCTCCTCTGTATGGCCACTATAAATATTATTAAAATATTAAATATTATTTTGGTATAATATTGTTTTATTTTGTATAATATCGTAAATTAAAAATATCGGTAATGTTTTAAACAAGTAATAATAGTAATATAGCAGTAATTAAATTATAATTGTACTAAAAGTATGAACTATTATTTTTTATATAATATTGTATAAATTATACATTAATGAAAGTGGTAATGCTTTATAATAATAGTAAAAATAATAATTTTGCTGTTTTACAAACTGAAGAACGAGTCATTATTTTGTAGTAACCGACAGCATGCTGCAAATGTTGTACATAGAAATAAAAATAACCTACAATATTAATTGCAAATTATGTTAATATTAATTGCAATATTAATTACCAATATGATACCCTGGACCACAAAACTAGTTATAAGGGTCAATAAAAAAAAAAAAATCAAAATATTGAGAAAATCATCTTTAAAGTTGTCCAAATGAAGTTCTTAGCAATGCATATTGCTAATCAAAAATTAAGTTTTGATATATTTATGGTAGGAAATTTACAAAATATCTTCATGGAACATGATCTTTACATAGTATCCTAATGATTTTTGGCATAAAAGAAAAATCGATAATTTTGACCCATAAAAAATGTTTTTTTTTTTGGCTATTGCTATACAAATATACCCCAGCGACTTAAGACTGGTTTTGTTGTCCAGGGTCACATATATCGAATTCTTACAAGGATGGCTGACCAGGCCTACCTGCACCCTTGCTTCTGTGAGGTCTGTCCTGAGTGCTAGTTGTTCTCGAGCATAGACATCTGGGTAATGTGTCTTCTGGAAATTTTGACCCATAAAAAATGTTTTTTTTTGGCTATTGCTATACAAATATACCCCAGCGACTTAAGACTGGTTTTGTTGTCCAGGGTCACATATATCGAATTCTTACAAGGATGGCTGACCAGGCCTACCTGCACCCTTGCTTCTGTGAGGTCTGTCCTGAGTGCTAGTTGTTCTCGAGCGTAGACATCAGGGTAATGTGTCTTCTGGAAAACCTTCTCCAGCTCCTCCAGCTGATAGCTGGTGAAGGTGGTGCGGTTCCGTCTCTTCTTGCCTTTGTTGCTCTCGGCCTCAGTCCTGTCCAGAGGACTGCTGAGCTCAGAGACACGCCGTTCTGCTTGACCTTTGACCCCAGGGTCTTTCACACTGATGTAACTACCATCAATACCTGTGGGATCAGCAGACTGAAGCATCTCTGTGTCTGTCAGTCTAGTGCCATCTTTACCTGGGGAAAGACATATTTCAATTCATTAACTGTGGATTGTGTGTTTGGCTCTTTGCACAAAATACAGGAGAAAGAGTGTTTATGTTGTCCTGTTTCTCAACCCATTACCGTCCTACAGAGAAGTAACTTCATTAACTGAAGCTGTGTCCATCATGTGTCTGAAGAGTGAAGGCAAATTAACATTGAAACCACATTTACAAAAACTACTGTTAACACTTTACTTGAAGGGGTGTGCATAAGACTGACATGACACCTTCATAATCATGACATGACACATGTCATGAATATGAAGGAGGTTTTATGCATGTTTATGACAACTGTCATTAAGTGTCATTCGCTCAGTTATGTCATTTTTAATGTAAATATGACATTATTTGACCTAACCCTAGCCTAACCCTATCCCTACCCTTACCCCTAACCATAGCCCATAACAAAGACATCTCAAACAATGTCATCTTTGCATTAAAAATTACATAACTGAGCGAATGACACTTAATGACAGTTGTCATAAACATGCATAAAAAACCTTCATATTCATGACATGTGTCATGTCATGATTATGTAGGTGTCATGTCATGATTATGAAGGTGTCATGTCAGTCTTATGCACACCCCTTCAAGTAAAGTGTAACCAAACTACTCCTATACAAATATTCTTTATTTCATCATAAAGGGGGTTCTGTTGTCACCTTAAATTTCAAGGACCTCTAATGTATAACAAGCTTTGTTGAGTTGAAAATATGTTCTCCATGTTGGATGTCTGAATCTGTATCCTGATGAGAGTACAAACACGCCAGGATTGTAAGTAAATAATCAAAACATGCCTATTCTAATCACGCACTACTGAGGCTCTAAGTTCCATGAATAGTCTATAGTAGTATAGTAGTAGTTATTAGTTCCATAATAGTCTTTAACTATTATGTACTACCATTTCAATTACTTGATATAATGCACTCATTGTGTATATAAATGTTTTTAAATTGCACATATTGTATATTTAAATTAAATACTGTTACTACATTTATAATTACAATACTGACCCTTCCCTTACCCCTTAACCCACCTTTAAACTCAACCATAGCATGAAACCTGTCCATAATCTTATCCATATCCCATCTCAACAACAGTATTTTGCAATACATCATGAACACAATACAGTACACAGTGTACTATGTGTAAAAAAACACATAGTAAAGTGTGACCAAACATTCTATTCAGACAGTGTGATATTTACCATGATTTTTCTTTGTTTTCTTTTCACATGCCTCATATTTTATCTCATGCTCTTCAATGACACTGTTGCCTCCTTGGTAACCAAGCACTCTTGATAGCTTTTGATAAAACTTTATTAGAGGCAGATTTGTTGATTGCTGTAGGCCATGTTGCATTATATCCAAATACTGTATGTTATATTAAAATGTATCCAATAAAAATATATATTATTAAATAAATATTCAAATAACATTTAAAAAATAAACTTGATTTTTAATTAAATTCAGTTACATTACTTTTTACATTTCAATGCAAAAAAACAAAACAAAAAAAGACTATCAGACTTTGGCCTACGGGCCCTGATTTGAGCATCTCTTGTTTAGAGTATCAGTTTTTTTGCCATATCATTTTGTGATAACACAGTTCCTCTGTCTCTCTGTGTTTGGCAGAGAACTCATCATAATTGCTGTGGTGAGCACTTTGAGTTCCACCCTGCTGTTTGGCTTTGTAGCCCATGTTATGCTGAATCTGCGTACCACCAAAGTTTTTAAACAGTGCCATTGCATGTTTTGCATTTTAGAGCCAAAGCTCCTCGGTTTTGGCTGCCATATTTGCATTGACAGCAATAGTCTGGGCTTGATAACTGTCCAAATGTTTGGGGATTTTAGCGATGCTCTGTGTTGTTGTTTCTGTTTGCTACAGTATATAGAACGCAGAATTTAACTAACGACATAGAGATATACATTTCATCAAATACTGGTCTTTAAAAAGTTGCAAAAAATGCTATTCGAAACATTGCAGAAAGCCTACATTTGCATTACATAGTCTGTGCCTGGTCATTTACACTTGATATATAACAGCACTCTTTGACACAATACCTCAGCACTTCAACAGAATTCAACAGTGCCTTGGCTTAGCTTCATTGCGCAATGGTTACTCGTTATTTAGCAGATGCCTTTAGCCACAGTGACTTACAGCACATTTATTTCAGAGACAGTTCCCTTGTAGTAGCCTTGGATGAAATATTTTGCTCAAGGGTGCACTACTGAAAGGAAATCTCTGTATATACAGTATCAAATCTATGAGGATATAACCTGTTACCTTTGGGCCGCTAGCCCATTTAACATTAGATTACATTTATGCATTTGGCAGATGCTTTTATCCAAAGCGAATCACATCGCAAGGTATACATTTCATCAAGTTCATGCATTCAAATCAATCCCATGATCTTGGCTTTGTTAACACTATTATTTGAGAACTCTACAATAATATATAACTACTACCAAATGGCTGCCTAAAAGCTCACATTCTAACTATAGGTGACTATATATATATATATATATATATATATTAATAAATACACTAATAATTTTCCTAAAGGCATACTAGCAGATTTCCCCTTTGGAAACAACTTTAATAATTTAAAAAAAATCACATCTTTTACAGGTCTACTTCAGTACTGATTGCAAAAGCCCTCCAGCCTAGAAACATATTCCAGTAATTTCCTTTCTGTAAGGTGTTTGTTACACCAATACCACTTTTGAAAATCAATTCACACCAAGGCAGATTTTTAAATTTGAGTAGCCTACATGCTTGTAGCAGTCACTCCCCTGAGAACATTAACTCTCTCGGCTGCGTCTTTGAATTAGCGGAGGTCAGATGTTTACTAGGAGCGGCTATTTAATCGCTGCAAGAAACAAGGAGAAAAACATCAAAGTGTGATTTAACAAGCTGTAAAGCTGCGGGGAACCCGTTAGCTTTTATGGAATGTGATGGTCTGGGTTAGCTCAAGATATATTATAAGATGTAAATCACAAAAACAATGTCAGTCAGTAACATTCATGTAATTTTAAGGTGAATAATGTCATTAACTTCAAGATAACAACATTATTATGAGCAAATGAGCACAAGAGCTAATTGGGGATGCTATACTCTGATTTAAAACCAACTCGTACACTTCAAATTAAAGCTTCCAAAAGGAGGTTTTTGCAGCAATTACATAAAATAACTATTTCCCCAAAATAAGTTTCAGTGAAAAGTTCTTAAAAGAACCTTTTTTTTTTTCTTAGTGTAAAGAACACCTTAATATTCTAAAGAAACTTTGTCCACTAGAAAGAACCTTTTGTGCAATTAAAAAGTTCTGTGGATATTAAATCCATTGTTATGGATTCTTTGTGGAACCATGGATGCAAATAAAGAACTTTTATTTTCAATAAGGTTCTAATTTTAAACAAGAAAGTTATAATCTAAGTTATCTAATCTGAACAAATATGGCCTCCAACTGAAAAACACAAGCAATTAATTGAGTGTTCAATTATCTCATTAAATATGAAGTTACTCTCATTTAAAGTTAATTCGAAATACTGAATGTTGCAAATACAGGTATCTGTGCAGAAGCAAAACTTCCAGATGTTCCTGTGAGAAGATCAATGCTTGCGAGCCACACAGGAATGTGGATTCTGTGGGAAAGCAGGACAGTGTTTCCGTTAAATCTGAGCTCCTGATAAATGACCTCACACATGACTCCCATATACCACAGAACTGAGCCAGCTTTCTGTCTCCAAGATTTCACTCTCAGATGCTCACTATAACTTAAAATAGCTCAAGAAGAGGATGTAAACATTGTCTTCATTGCATGCATTGTGGAGTAAAGTATCTTGCACATATATATACAAGATATACATATCTTGCTGAATATGTATATAGATCTGTATGGAGTCTTGGCCATGGTGTGTATATACAGTATAAATATATCTAAAACACTATACTTGGGTTAGGGTTTTTGTACATGTTGATGTTTCTCATAATCCTTCAATTAGGAGGGCTAATGCCCTGCAGAGTTTAGCTCAAACCCTGATCAAAATTACTTACCTGTGATTTTCTAGTAATCCTGAAGACCTCGATGAGCTTGCTCAGGTGTGGTTGATTAAGGTTGGAGCTAAACTCTGCAGGGCATTAGCCCTCCATGGCAAGATTTGAGGAACCCTGATTTAGATGTTTTTCTTCGATGGAAAAAGCTACATTATACTGTAAAAAAAAAAAAACCAGTAATAAAAAAAGTGTGGATGCCAGAAATGTACTGTGAAAACTGGTAGCAATGTCTCAGGTTTTTTAATTTACAGTAAAAATAACTGTAAAATACAAAACATCATCACAGTGACACTAAAACAATGAAATAAAAATACATTTAACAACACACAATGTAACATAAAACCCTAATGTACATAACTGATAACAACAAACTAAGAGGAAACTATTAATTACTAATTATTAAAATGAACAACCATCAAATGTAAAGTCTCATACACAGAATTGTGGAAATGTATTTTCACGGGGGGTTTTTTCACTGTAAATTATATGACTTGTTGTTTTCACTTCCAAAAAAATATACATTTAATACTATTTTAATTAACTTTTCAGTTAGACCTATTATTTCAATGTATATAGTAATGAAACTTACCATTAATGGATTAATGCTCCGGTTACTATACTTAACCTGGGTTCCCTGAGATAAGGGAACAAGCGTTGCGTTAATCACGCTATGCGGAAACTCCCGTTTACTCTGGAGCCTGATTTGATCACGTTCGTGTAGCTGCACGAACCAATGGCATTTCAACCCGGCAAAAGGGGTGGAGCCGACTGCTATATAAGTTGGCTCTGAGTGCCATTTCATCAAAATCTTTTGACTGAAGCGACAGTAGTCGACACGCGTGCAGCCTTATAGCACGGCAGCCTACGCAACGCTCGTTCCCTTACCTCAGGGAATCGAGGTTACGTAAGTAACCAGAGCGTTCCCTTTCGAGCGGTCTCTCCCATTGCATTAATCAAGCTATGGGGAACGCATCTAATTGTGCCGTGCTATAAGCATGTGCAGAATGAAGCCGCTTTGCAAGCCCAGCGCCCATACTGAGGACTCCTGTAGGCATGAGCTAATAATGAGACCCGAGCCGCTAGGCTGTGGACTACACAACATGACCTTTCCCACTTACAAAAGGGGGTTAGGTAGATTAAGCAGACAAAATCCGTGCCGTCTCATGAGCGAGCAATTCAGATGCCTGAGATCGAGAATGGGCCTGAGCCCATCTTTGGGACTGAGCATCTTTTTTGGGAACAAGGAAGTAGTGCTGCCTTTTTGCAAGCAGTGTTTGCACTTCAGACCTGAGAACGTGAGCATCGTATTTTGAATAATAGCTCTGAAGTGAGGTGGCCTGCGAGCGAACTGAAGGTAGTTACTTCGTTCTATGATGTTTAGAACCCAACTTGACACATCTGGTATAGCTTTCCAAGCCTGAAGCCGGATGGATTTTCGAGTGGCAGTTTGCTGCACTCGACATTTGTGGTAATGAGGAGAGGAGAAATGCTCTTTTGAGTATGTGGATCCGCTATCACAGCGGTAGTTTGTTTGGGCATGTGCTGAATGGGGAGGATGAGCCCAACTTGAATGGAGCTTCCATCGCTCGGTGTTGAGCAGAGGAATGGAGAGCAGGTGCGAGACTTCTTCGAGGGAGTTCCAGCCTCGGCGAGAACTGACCCTCTCCTCTACCTCTCTGCATTTGGATCAGGGTTCTGAGGCTCCGGGTCCAACATCAGTCTGGGGCGGGCACCTTGACGCCTAGGAAACGGGTAGGGTTTTGCTGTCCTGGGGTGCTGCTGAAGCCCAGGCTCAGACTTAAGCTGGGGCTGAGGCGGCACTGGCTTGGCAGGTTGCTGAGTGGATGGAGCCTTCTGGCCACTTGAAACAGCCGTCACACTGGAGTGCTTTGGCAGGAAGTGACGCATTGCCTGCAATGACTTCTGTGCCGCTGTAAACCGCTCGGAAAACCCATCCACGGAAGGGCCAAACAGTCCTTTGGGAGAGACTGGCGAGTCTAGGAAGGCAACCTTGTCAGCACAGGCGGAGCGTGTGTAAGCCTTCCCCTGGCCACGGGGACTTGGGGCAAAAATGGCACTAAATTGGACAAAAATGCCCCTGCACAAATAAATTAAATCTATTACGTCTGTTGCTAACAAAGTGAATATGAATAGACAGTGTCGATTGCAGCATTATATTAAGATCTGCTCATGTTGCACCGTATTTCATTTTAGGCATTTTTACAGTGTTGTGTATTTTAACCAATCACACACAATTCTGTTGAGCTTAGGAATGCAATGGCCTATCAGAGGCGTTCAGTTGAGTCATCGTTGAAACAGATCAGTTTTGTTGAGTGCGCACGCATTGGCTGACTGAATTCCAGACTCTTGTGAATTCTCTCATCATAAACAACAAAGCTCAGATGTACGTACAATGTAAGTAAGAAATTCATTTCACAGTGTATACAGCTTCAGTGATTATAACGATAGTTTTGTTTTTTTGAGAGTGTTTAAACTCGCGATAGATCAATGTTAGTAATAATGTCACTTTCTGTATAGGCTATAATTTATTCACTGTTTGAATAACCGTGGAAAGGAAACGTTATATAATTATCAATTTCTAACGTTTTTATTAAATTGTAATCACGTTAAATACAAATTCAGTCCCATTAAACAATTTTTTTTAGCCTACATGACACCCATGTCTGTCTAAAAAGACGGGTTTATGATGTTTAATACATTTGGCTGCTTTTAGTCTTACCTTGGAGTTGGTTCACCCTCCGCCTATGCTTGTCAGCGAATGTCAATAAGCCCTGTTCGCTAGGGCTGAGGTAGTCCTGCAGGGCTTAGATGGATGCGCTGCATGGGCTTTTAACCCCAAGGCCGATGGAGGGCACAAATGCACAAATGCTTCTTGCTTGCAGAGTCAGCGAAGAGATGATCTTCATCGCTGAAGGAGAAAATTCTGACGAAATGGCACTCAGAGCCGACTTATATAGCAGTCGACTCCACTCCATTTGGTAGGTTGAAGCGGCATTGGTTCATGCAGCTACACGAACGTGATCAAATCAGGCTTCAGTATCAGAGTAAACAGGAGTTTCCCCATAGCATGATTAACGCAATGGGGAGAGACTAGGGATGTAACGATTAACCGCGAGCCGGTTGAAAATCGATTCAAATATGTGACGATTCAAATCGGTTGAGATGCTAAACAAATCGCGATTCATTTAGGGGTAGTTTATGAATCCATGTCTGAGGGGAACTTGCTGTCTTTAGAAAAGTTTAGATGCAGGGCTCTACAGTGCGACCATTTCAGTTGCATTTGCGACTGAAAACTACTGCGTGCGACTATGAAATTTTTAGGCTCACCAGTGCGACTGACCAGATCATCATCATACTTGTGATTGCGCTCAGGGGAGCTTCAAAGGTTTCTACGTGTTTTTGCAGCGTTGAGTATGTATCACAGACATATCTCACGAATCCTTTCATAAGCAAAGTGTAGACAGGGTGTAAATAAGAGATTCATTGCAAACTGAAGTCAAATTTAGAAATTATACAATGTAATTTAGATTAAAAACTGCTCATGTTGCATGTATGCAGCATCTTTGTTTGGATCATGATTAAAATGCAGTGGTTGCCTCTAATTTTAAATGGAAAGAGCACAGACAATGCCTTATTTTGTTTTTGTGAAGAGATTTATTTTATTTGTGTTACTTATTTATTTGATTTGGGGCTTGTTTTAAATTTTCAATTTAGTTTTGTTATTTACATTTACATTCTATTTAAATTTTGTTATTTAGCAGACACTTTTATCCAAAGCGACTTACAAATGAGGACAATAAAAAGCAATCAAAACCAACAAAAGAGCAATAATATGCAAGTGCTATATTAGTATATTATTATAGTGTTATATTTCAATTTCACAAAGAAATGTGCAGCAGTTTGTCCAAGCAATAATAAAAGGACACATTTAATTTATAATTTGTCTTAAATCTCATTTTGTAAAAAAAAAAAAAAACGTTAATCGAATCGAATCGTGAAATCAAAATCGTGAATCGAATCGAATCGTGAGTTGAAGGAATCGTTACATCCCTAGGAGAGACCGTTCAAAAAGGAACAGATTTTTACATGTTTACAGTCTTTTACCATTAAAATTACAATCATCTTTGACACCATTGTGTCTGTTGAAGAATGTTGTATAGACATTTACATTTTTATAAGGCAAATGAAGAATAATAAATAATGGGTAAAAGCTCTATTGTTTTTTCTCTTTTCCTCTTCAAACACACACAAAAAAAGAAGCTTAACTTGTATGTGAAACACCATTTAAGGATGTGTAACTTCATGTCGAATCTGTATAGCTCGGGGATACAGAAAGGACAGAAAGCAAGAACTTCCTTCTCCTTTACACAAAGTTTAATTTAATTTAAATATTTTGTCCATGATGTCACACCTCTGAAAACTGTTATCCACACAATTAAACAACATACCAAGAAACAGTGTGCAAATGTGTAAAACCTTCAGGATCCATGCTCTGCAGAGACTGTCTCGCTACAGCAGATGTTTAATAGCCAACTTAATATCCCATCTATTGTTGAATGCTGGTTTATTTGCACATGTCATTTTGTCTGGAAAGATTATGTAAACCAGTCAGGGATTGTCGTTTTAGGCCTCCCAGTGGTACTGATTGTGCTGAGCATAACAGCATGAATGATATCGTTAGGAGTCCATACCACACATCTACCTCTGAATAATGCCCTACTCCCTACTGCTGCAAGTCATGAATCACTCAGGATTTTTGGAGAGGTTTCATGCTTTGGTGTGGTACTTCATTAATATTTCCAAAAATGTATCAAATTTTGAACTGATTTTAAAAGCACTGTCAGATTACAGCATTAGTTGAGGATTAACCCTGGTATTCCTTTTTTTGGAAGTATCACAACAAAAAGACTGATGATTTTAAACTACTAGATACTCCAGTCAGTTCTTATGTACAATTAGAAAAGCTCTGTTTTTAACCATGACAAACACGCTGTGTTACTGTCACTGTAGTTTTACAGGGTTCTGATTGGCTGGAAAGAGCTGAACACCCTCTCATATTTTGGATCTAGGTGGCATGATCACATGATACGTTTACAACCAGCACTTGAAGACATGTTATCTTGAGTCAGAGGACACACATCTTCCCTTCTCTCTATGTTGAACAAAAGTTTGTCTAGATTCTCAGCTTCCCAATTTTCTCCGACTGGTCAATCAGACTTTGCTTGAGGCTATAGAGCTTACCCTTGATATCTACAGCACAAACCACAAATACGCTCCAAGAATGGTGGTGGAACCACACCGTGTTCATTCTCCTCAAACCGCAGACAAGAAAAACGCTCTATAAGTACAGTACTGTCTGTGCATCATTTTATAATATCTTCATGACAAGGATCCTTAGTGATTATCTCATATCTTCATGCCTGCTTATACCCAGGAATTTGGTATTAACAATTTGACAAGCTATTTTTCTGAAAATATTACAATATGTATTACATCCATGTCCAGTTACACTGTAAAAGTATTTTTACAAAACATTTTTTATTTACAAATAGCCCTAAATGTCACAAACAAACAAACAAACTTTACTTGTACTTTAAATTAATTCGATGGAATGGATTTATTGGCCTCAAAATACAGTCAATTATGCCAAATAATAGTTTAACGATTTGTTAACTGTGTGTTTTAGCCTGTCCTATGTATATTAATGCCTCTTCAAATATGATTACAGAAGACAATAAACATTTTATATATGTAAATAGAGCTCTTGCATAATAAGAATATTATTTGTTTATATTTTATTATACTACGTTTAATAAAAAAGCACTGAAAGCTAGACTGTAGATAAAATGTAGTCATTTTGTGTGTGTGTGTGTGTGTGTGTGTGTGATTTGTTTGCTTATTTGTTTTGCTTTAAAAGTAGAGGCATTTCTAATAACAACCTGGATGCATTCTAATTTCCCGATGATCCGAATGGTTTGGGTGTTACCACTGTTTTCATAGAATTAATCAGTGTAACTGTTTAAATAGCAGTTGTAACCAAATATAAGCTACATTTTTAAAGGTCCTGTGCAGACAAATACAAATACAAGATCCAAATACAAGATATAGTATTTCATTAATTGTTTATTCAACTATTTGTATTAACTGTTGGCAGAACAGCCAATTAATAATTTAATTTCAACTGTCTTAAGTTGTCGTAATAAACAGTTCAGACTACATGGTAAAAATATCGAAATGGTTAAAAATATCAAATATGTTAAATGAAGGAAACAAATAATTGAATGAATCTTATAGGATTTTTCTGACGCCAATAACAAAACCTGCCTTAGGCTACCTATATGCGTTGATGATACAGTCGGTGTCTATTTTCACTGGCCTGCGGTCAACACATCCTAAATAGCCTATGCGTGATTTACAACCACAAAGATGGATTTTCATGCCACTGTTTGTATATAAAAAAAGGATGATAATCTGACTTTTAGCCACTGTATGCATGTCGTAACATCTGTAGCCTAGTCTTTTTATGACTTCTGCTTTGATTGTTTATGAGACCACCAGACGAATTGAATTTTCGGCAACGTCTGAGTGACCGTAAAAATGATGTGACAAATAACAGGCAAGAATGAGTGTGGATTTGGATAATTGCAGCCTTCAGAAAGTGCTCGAATTGTTTGTAGCCTAATGGTCCGATAAATCACTCACGAGGCACGAGGCAAAGTCAATTTTATAATATAAGCTACGTGACTGAATAAATTAATCAGGCCTAATTATGTTTAACATTTATTTAGTGAATTTACGCTTCCTCGTTTGCAGGTCATTGCATTAAACAGGAAAGTCGTATTTCTTAAATCCTAGACACGAAACACACAATTGTGATCTAAATAATAAAACATATGTATTCGATTTAATAAATACAAAGATGTAATGTAGAAAAATACTAGACAGTTTTGTGATTATGTCAATTACAGGGAATTAGATTTTTAGATTTTTCGGATACTTTTAGAAAGTATTAGCCTAAGTTTTTTTTCTGACTAAATAATTCTCAGCCTATTACACAAAGTAAAAATATTCAAAACATTTTCAAATTAACTCTCACTATCTCCTTATAATTAAAAAGTCTTTAAAAACTTTTTTTTTAAAGTTTGTGACTTCAGCACCACTTTGATTTTAATAAAAAATTTAAGGCACGTAAAACGTAATTTTTTTTAGCGGGGTTAACAGTGCATATGAACTATGGAACAAATGTGCGAACAAATTAAAGTTTATACTACTAAGACTGTCAAAGGCCTTCTTTTACCCTCAACCAGGAGATGCTCTGATACGGAAGAATTAGCCTATCAAATTGCACTGACATGCTAAGCATCAGGTGGAAATTTAACCAAATTGTATGTGATTCTGTATGTGATCTGAAGATATACTGATAAATGAACGCACAAACCACATCTACTGTAGATGCCACTCACCATAGCATGAGATGAGCTCGCCGTCCTCCAGTTTGTCGTCTTCAGGAGGAGTTTTGCATGTGGGTCTCTGCATGAAAAGATGGTACTTGTAGGCGCTCTCGGGTGTGCTATCATCCAGTGACGGACACTCTTGGTGGAAAGGACTCCGCGGCTTGTCCCCGTAAGGTTGACCTTTGGCGGGCAGGAAAGTGGGATTGTATTTGGAGTCGCTCGGCTGGAACGTCCTGTAAGGACTGGCCTGTTGGACTCTTCCTTGCCCTGAAGATGGCGAATAATATGAATCCATGGAGGTCATATCGCAGTATGAGACGCACGTATCTGCGTTCATACCGACAAAAAAACAGGCAAAATATCCTAGCTTTTTTTGTAAATCTAAACGTCACCCTCGCTCGAGTCTCCTCTCATTCACAGACGGCCATGCACTTTCTCACACACCCACACCAGGGCGACAGCTGGAGTTGGTTAAAATGATTCAGATGTTTTCCAGAGACTAGGCAAAAGCAAATGCTAGAAAGCGTCTTTAAGGTTTGGAGGAGAGAGAGAGTGAATTCTGGACGGAGGATGTTGTCCTGCTGTCTGCTAGAGTCAGTGGTCCCGTCATGATAAGAGGCCAGACCGTTGAGCGCAGGAGCTTTTCCCTCTAACTAACACGTGAGAAACACAACGCATGACAGTAATACAATTAGGGACTTGACTGACAGAGTATTACGGATAAATGGATTAAGTAAATGTCATACACAAACATTTTACACGAAAATATTTGAAGAAAAAAAAATCCATCATTACTCAATCAAAATGCTTTAGTAGGGTATTGTAATGTACAATATTAAAAAAAGAAGAAGAAGAAAAAAGATTATTAGGCCTATAAGGATAAAAAAGTTTTTCTTAAAAAAAAACATTTTTAATATTTTGCAATTATACAAGTTTGCTATTTCATTGAAATGAGTGTTACTACTAAATAAGTTAAAAGGGTGAAATCATACATGATGACCACCTTTGAGGTCACTTAAGTTGTAAGACGCTGTAAAAAAATATAGAATTTTCTCGCTTTTTTGCATTAATGTATTTGTATGTTTTAATAAATGTAAAACATTTTCTGTATTTTTATATGTTTTAATATCACAAGCGCCCAAATTACTGAAAATAACAGCATGCAGCTCTGACGGCTTGAACTGACTAATAGCATCCATCTGCATCTCCCCAACACAATGTGCTCAGCAGCTCTATGAACAGAGTCATGTTTTTGTTTGTTTGTTTTTGATGTATATTTATGTGGTTGCAGATCATTTTAAGTAATGAGTGATATATGTGACAAGTTTTTTCCTCTAATGAAGTGGCATATTTTAGAAAAAGGAAGCCATAATATGTGAGACCATTATTCCTGAATTCAACCTGATTTTTGCATTGCTTGTGCCATGCATTAGTTGAGCTACAAGAACAAGTGTATTTTAAAAGAAAATGTGCACTAATATTTATTACTTTCAGCAATATTTATCCTATACATTTAGTTTGTAAGTCTGTAATTTTTGGACTTTATTCAAATGATACCATACAAGTGCACAAACATTGTCAGAACAACAGCAACAACAAATTTAACCATTACAATATATTATATTGTATTCACATACATGTCTTTTCTAATCAGTTTATGATGAGTATCTTTTGCTAAACTTATTTGACAGTTTCTGAAAGGCAAAGCAAGTCCCAAGACCATTTATTATAATAGAGTAAGATCTTTTTGATTTGCTGGGTTTTTCTGTGAAATTACACAACAAAAAATATGTGTACATTGTTATTTCATTAAATCTTCTCCAATTAGAAAATGATTTGCAAGGAGAGAAGCCTATAAGTTAGTGGTCACTGTCTGAGTATCCATCAACAAAAGTTTGTTCTGTCTATCTAATTGCATATTTGACCTTCATGTCAAGTTCAAAAATCAACAGGGGGAATAAAAAAAAAGACCAGATCAGATTTGGACCTGTATACCTTGAAGCCTGGCTAGCTTATATAGCCCTGAAGGATAAATACAGGAATGCTGGGATTGGGAATTTGATTCACAAAAAACTGCCCCTCAATTTAGTGCTCATATCACAAATGGCAGCACCGCCACATCTCTCAGTATTCCCCTGTCATGTTTTTGGAAGGATGTAAGAGTGACTTCTCTCTTTATTCTCTCAGTCTTTACTCCTTTCATTTACACCTCCTCAACACAATAAATAGATGCTATTCAAATGGAAAATCTTTGCTTTACAATGGCTTTGCTAAGTGTCCTCAATGAATATTTCCATATAAAATCAGTAAAGTGATCCTCATGTATTATGCTGAAAACAAAAGGCCACATTACAAAATACATGAAGCTAATCTTGTCTAGGAGTGGAGGTGTCTGAGAGGGAGTCTCATAGAGATCTGTAATTGAATTCACATGAGATGGGTAGGAACCCTGTCATCTGATGAGCAGATTGAATTAGGACCAGTAGTTCTACTGATCTGTAATTGAATAAGAGCACCAAAAGAGACAAAATGTGCACTATTCTCCCATTTTCTAAATGTTGATGCTCCCTCCAAACATCTCACCACAAACGCTTTTTGTGTAGTCGTGTATAGGAGAATCTAGTATTTCTTTGAGCACTCATTTAAAATTATTTGACACTGCCTTGTTTGACCTAAATATAAATTAATTTGGTCTCAAATTCTCAAAAGGATGAGTGTTTCAAAATGTTATTAATAATAATAAAAGGCATATTGATATGGTTATATCGTCCATTTCAATTCACCCCAACATTTATGTTTACTAAAGGAATAGTTCACCAAGAAATTGCTGAAAATGTTCTCAACCTTCTGGCCTTTATTATTACTGTTATGAATTATAGACTGGTATTTTGTCCAGAAGTGACGGTTTAAAGTTAAAATGCCTCAATGACAAGCATGCATCTTTTCACTACATAAGACGTTAACTGATGGACTGGAGTCGTGTGGATTACTGTGATTTTATCAGCTGTTTGGACTCTCATTCTGACGGCACCCATTCACGGAGAATCTAGTATTTCTTTGAGCACTCATTTAATTTTAAAGTTAATTTTATATATAAAGGTTTTAATACTAGCACAGGAGTAATTATGATTCAGCTAGATACTGTATAATAAAAGCAAAGAACAAAGCTATTTATAATCTAACACCAAAATAATAATAATAAAAAACAGCTGTTTGGACTCTCATTCTGACGGCACCCATTCACTGCGGAGGATCCATTGGTGAGCAAGACATGTGATGCTAAAGTTCTCCAAATCTGTTTTGATGAAGAAACAAACAAATCTACATAGTGGATGGCCTGAGGGTGAGTAAAGTGTCAGCAAATTTTCAGTTTTGGGTGAATTGTCCTTTTGCCATTTACGCTTAGGCCATTTCACCACAGACCAAGCACTGAACACAAACTAACCACAACAGATGATCAAAAAAAGTATATGATGAACTGTAATAAGATTGCATACACTGTGTGGTTTGCTTTGGCTTTAGAGATCACAGAATGATGGAGATCTGAATTAGTAAGACAAGAGAAGAAATATGGAATCAAACATAGTGCTGACTGGGTCTGTCAGCAAGAATCGGTTAGTTAACTTTATCTCCAGGCTGAAGTGGACGTGATGACATCATGATGTGTGTTTCCAGAGAGCCCCTGATTGCTGTCTCTAGATCGGCCTCAGTCTTTTTTTAAGAGATTCCTCAGTGGAATCTCTATTCAAGTTATGTGTGTATTAGGTTTCAGCTGGGTTAAAAGTGGAATATAATAATTCTGAAAACAAACTAAGAATGGGATTTAAGATGAGTTTGACAGAGGCTTGGCTACCTGATATTTCTCCCCAGCAACAAATCTATAAAAGTGCAGAGGCTAAGATCAATTTTCTGCTTTCTAAAAGTGATTCTGAATCCACCCTGATCAAAAACAGACTTTTGAATAATTTTACTGCTGCAGTTAATTGAATAAGGTATTCTACTGTATTTTATGTCTTAACATAAGAGCTGTTAAGTTGCATGAAAAACAAATACCCCTCATCTGACATATAAATTATAGTGATGGATACAGTTCATTACAATCACAGTGAGAACACTGGACAACAGGAAGATCATTTTCAAGAAATAAAATCAGAATCTTCTAATATACATTTGCACAACTTGAGGCCTGAAAGTACAAATTTTAATTCTCAAACTCCTTAGACTGAATCTTCTAAGTTACTTGTGTATTAAATCAACTGAAAGTGTGTTTCTTATATTTTTGCCCATGTCAAATAGCCATAGTGCAACAGCAAGCACTGACTTTCCCATTCCAATTCCCATTTCCTTCATAAAAATGTACTGCAACAAAGAAGTTTAAAAATTAAACATTGAACCAAACCAAATCAGTACCAAAATGAATCCAATTTAAACATTTTATATTTAAAGCAAAGGTATGTGCAAATTTAACACACATAAAAAAATTTAACGATTATATACTTTACATGTTATAATAAAAATTGACTACATAAAATATAATATTATTGAGGGTTCCCTAAAATCCCACTGAAGGGTTCCTTAAAATCCTGTAAACATTCCTATAGCAGTTTTACAAATACAACATTTCAAACACCAGTGCAGTATTTTTCGTTTGACTCTGAGCATATTTTTTGATAGAAGGTCCATTTTATGCACTGTTTCTCACAGCACTTCTACAGGTGCTTCTGCAGCACTGAACGCTGGGTCTGAGGTCATGCTGAAGCAGGAACAGAGGACCTTCTCAACCAGTAATTATCTGGAATGTCCTGCAGAGACAAGACTGAGGCCCTTTCATACTCTAATGAAAGTCATACCCCCTGTCTTAACATGGAAAGTGCCATGTCTCAATTTGACTATTCAAGAGGGTAAGACAGAGGGGCTGACACACAGTGTCCAACCCCTCTCTCACTATTAATCAGCACTGGTATGAAAAATTGTCACTTTATTAATGAATTAATATCATTAGATTTATATATACATTTAATGATTTAATGTTTATATATATATATATGAATTTTTTTCACAGAATGATTATTAATACAAATAACAATTTTGGTCAATGGCTCGTAATGCCACATGACTCGGGTTTTTAGGTACTGGTTAAAGCTAAGTGTTGAAGACAAAAAGGCCCTCTCATCCACTTTTTCACTTTACGCCTTAGGCTCACACGCCCTGCCCACTGATAGCTTATTGAATTACAGCTAATATTTCAATTGATATCACATGGAGCGAAAACGTTTTTCAGTCACCGGCCTCTGGCTCTGAAATGCCTTCTGTTCGGTTTAAATGATAAGAATGAACCTTAGTCTTGATTCCCAACTGTTCTGCTGTCAGTCTCATACTTGATTTTATAGAAGAGTGACTGGTTTATTGTATATTAGGGAATGTCAATAATCTAATTCTCACATATAATTATAAGAGCTGTAATTGAGCTAGAGACGTTTACTGTCGAGTCTAAAGAAGGATCATTCGTTTTTACAAAAGAGAAAAGCCATGGCACAGCTAAATAGAGTAGAGAAGGATTTTGAGATATAGCAGCAAAGCTTGTTGTTACCATGAACCCATAAAACCAAGAACATATTGCAGTTCATTGGCTACGGTGTTCAGTACTGTATCCCTTGCTTTGTATATATAAAAACTAACATGGATTAGTATTGTTTGGAGGAATGTGAATGCTTTTTTTTTTCAAATCAGGCTTTAAACCCCTATCTATGTGACTATTTCTGTCTATTGTCTCAGGAACTTGTATTATTAATACTGACAGGTCTAAAGTCATCTCTTTTAAAGAAATGAGAGAAATGGAATCTATCATGTTGAGAATACAGAGTAGAGTACATACTGTATTTGGATTTTGTTGTCAGTAAGATTTTTAATGGTGAAATAAATCTCAACTAGCTGCTTTTAATAATGTAATATAATTAATGTAATATTGTAGAATATTATTACAATTTAAAATTATTACTTTTCATTGTAATATGTTTTAAAATGTAATTTATTACTATGATGGCAATGCTGAATTTTCAGCAGCAATTACTCCAGTCTTCAGTGTCACATGATCTTTCAGAAACTAATATGATGATTTTGTGCTCAAGAAACCTTTCCTATTATTATTAATGTTGAAAACAGTTGTGTTGCTTAACATTTTTGTGCTACAATTTTTTTTCATGATTCTTTGTTGAGTAGATAGTTCAAAAGAACAGCATTTATTTAAAAAATATAAAACTGTTTTTTAACATTCTAAATGTCTTACTGTCCCTTTTTGTGTATGTGTGTGTTCTCTCTGTAGAACCTCAGAGTGCTATATATCACAAGCTATTTATTTTCATTTTGTGGCATTGGGGATTTTTTCAAAGCTATACTTTAAACAAACCTATCTTTATATAATTTGAATGTTTCAACGTTTTTATAGCGAGGCTACAAATTTCATCTCATCCCGTTCCCTTCAAGCAGGTTTCTCAGAAGGTCAACCATCTCGAAGTACATCCTAGTGATGTTTTGAGTTGATTGAAAGCAGGCCTGTTATGGGAAGGGCAATTACTGCGAGAAACTGGATCAAACTCAAACATCAAATCCAGAGTGCTGCCATTTCCCATCACCTACCTGAACAAAAAATGATCACAGGCATCCCAGCATGTGTGGATGTTTTGATGCCTATGTGGAATTTGTTGACTTTCCAGAAACCTACTTAACCCTTCCTGTCACCCCACGTTTGGTTAATTCAGAGAAGACATGTCTTACACTGACCTATATATTTAAGCAATAGCATGAGAAAGAGTGTTATTGCTCCAATTATCAGCAATGCCACATTCAATACCAACAGCGTAATATTGCTTTATACAACATTTTATATTACGAGTTAAGTAGCTTACATCTTATACTCAATATTGCCAGTTACTTGCTCCACCAGCAAAAATAGTTTGGTCAAACGTTATGTGTCTCTGAGCGACAGTAGTGGCAAGCCTTTCCTGAATGAATCAGTTTTTTTGAATGAATCTGTTGAATGAAAGATTCAATGACTCACTCCCTTATCGCAAACTACTGAACTAACAATTTATCTGCAGAAAGAGTCACTGAAATTCCCCACCACAAATGCAGAGACTGACAGCCTATCTGGAACTCACAGGACAAGCAAAGTGATACAAACGATGAAAAATCGGAGTGGACTAAATATCAGAGCACTTGCGATGCAAGCGCCTTTCTGTATATCTAAAGTATTTGATCCGAAATAACTGTATAAATTAGATGTTTAATGGTTTCTATTAATTAATTAATTTTATGAATTTTGAAATAATTCAGATATTGGTTTTCAGAAGATATGCATTATTTATATGTCTACTCAATCCAGTCTAATTTCTTTAAGATTTTTTCTCATTTTCCATTCAGCAAAAACTGATCTTTATGTAATCAATAAAGACACGTTTGCTTTTAATGCACTTTAAATTGTAAAAAAGGAGCAAAATTACACTGAAACCACAACAACCACTATTCTTAGTTTCCTTAAAGGGATAGTTCACCCAAAAATGAAAATTCTGTCATTAATTACTCACCCTCATGTCGTTCTAAACTCGTAAGACCTCCGTTCATCTTCGGAACACAAATTAAGATATTTTTGATGAATACTAACAGCTCTCTGACCCTCCCATAGACAGCAATGTAATTACCACGATCAAGGTCCAGAAACGTAGCAAGGAGATCGGTAAAATAATCCATGTGACATCAGGGGTTCAACTGTAATTTTACGAAGCTACGAGAATACTTTTTGTACGCATAGAAAACTAAAATAACGACTTCATTCAACAATTCGTCTCCTCTGCGTCACCCTAGCGCCATTTTGGAGAATATCCACTGAACGTAAACAGCATATGCTATTCTGTGTCAGCTGCGTCACGCGGATATGTTGTTTTCATTCAAAACACGGTCATTCACGCGGTCACTGAGGGAAACCCGAGGTCTTACGGGTTTAGAACGACATGAGGGTGAGTAATTAACGACAGAATTTTTGGGTGAACTATCCCTTTAATATAAACGGGTTAATATTTTTTAAACGATATCTTTATCTTTGTAGCATGTTGGTGTACTAATCAAATAATGGGATGCTTTTTGTTTACATTTATTACTAATTTCTTAATAAAGAAATGTTTAACCTTTGGAGCATCGAATAAATATCTGAAATACAGTTGAAAATGGAGCGCAATCTTCCACCGCAGTGTGGAGTCACTGAAAATGACACATCCCCCTCATCTTTTGGTTCAGATTTATGTTATGGACTAGTCTGTTAACTGTAAATCATCATAGATGGGGAGGGGGGGAAGCTGTAAAGTTTAGAGTGCTGTTTCTGTAAACAATTACATAATGTGCAAAACGTATTGAGGCATCTTAGAAGACAATACAGAGGAACAAAATCAATGCAGATTCTAGTATCAAACAGAAATGAGCTATGGAGATAAAGTGGAGTCAGAAAGTTGGAGAGCAAGATGCAGATGGAATAAATAATAGATCGTAGAAAATTCCCTAGATAATGAAAAACATTTCTTCCCTGTTTTGGACTGGGTTTGGTTTAGTGATGTTTTATCACCCGTCTGTTTATCCCAGCTTCATTTTTTTCTAAACATTGACCTGAGCCAGTTTTCTCACAGAACATTTACTCTGTCATCATAGGCTTTGTCGAATTTTTCACAGTCACGTAAAATCATTTTGTTTCCTAATCCACATGTGCAAAATGATACCCGAGAGGTTGCCAGCCAAAAATAATTGCTGCAAATAACAAATCTATGGAACACAATGGGCACATCAATATGGAGTTTCAAAAGACTATATGACAGCACCTTTGAACAAAGCATAGTCAGTTCATAATGAACTGCAGATGCACATGTGGATGTTCTATATACTTTACATTTTCCATGCCCAGATTTGTAGGTTTTTAAAGATCGTACCGCTGCAATCTGTCATATGCTAGCTTATAGATACTTTACTGTGGGTTTGATCTCAGTTTTGAAATTTCATAAGAACATTCATGCTTTATACGTTATGTGGGGACCACATAATTAGACTGGAATCTCATCACATTCACTTGTACGAGATCAGACATGCTTTTAAAGGAATAGTTTACCCAAAAATAAAAATTTGATTAAAATGTACTCACCCACAGGCCATCCAAGATGAGCTTGTTTCTTCATCAGAACAGATTTTTGGAGAAATTTAGCATTACATCACTTGCTCACCAGTGGATCATCTGCAGTGAATGGATGCCTTCAGAATGAGAGTCCAAACAGCTGATAAAAACATCACATTAATCCACAAGTAATCCACTCGACTCCAGTCCATAAATTAACATCTTGTGAAGCGAAAAACAAATCCATAATTAAGGCTTTTTAAGTATTAACCATTGCTTCTGGTCAAAATACGAGTCCGTAATCCATAATAATGCCCAACCATAATAAATTAATCCCCTGTTGTCCTCTCACATCAAAACCCACTGACACATTTGTTAAGAACTGTTTCTGACTGTTTTTGCTTGTGAATATTTCTCTCCTGATTTAGAAGAGATGACTTTTCACTGGAAAAAGCAATATTTTGCATATAGAGGACTTATAGTTGTAAGTAATTTTAGTTGAAGTTAAAGTCATCTTAAAAACGTCAAGTAATTATGGATTACAATTATGTTTTTATGAGTTGTTTGGGCTCTCATTCTGACGGCACCCATTCACTGCAGAGGATCCCTTGGTGAGCAAGTGATGTAATGCTAAATTTCTCCAAATCTGTTTCGATGAAGAAACAATCTCATCTACATCTTGGATGGCCTGAGGGTGAGTACATTTTTAGCAAATTTTCATTTTTTGGGCGAATCTTTAAATTAAGTTTGAGTTCCTCATCGTCTTTTTTAATACTGTACATTATCCAGATGGACTGTATGTTCAGTCAGCGGCTGAGATCTGATAGAGCCTTCAAGCTTTAGACAGCTGGACTCCAGACCAAGTTTTCTTCTTCCTCTTTTTTTTTTTTTGGTCAGTGCCTTTATCTGCCATCACACTAATATGTAATCCTTTTAGATGATGCACCCAAGATTCAAATTCTTAGGTTAAGTCCAGCAGGACTGAAAGGTTTTCAAAGAGTCTATGTGACTCAAATCTTCATGTGTGCCTTTAAAACCTTTAATCTTCACCATCAGGCAGGACCTTACAGAAGAAACCCCAGTTGTGGTTCAGTCCAATCCAGAAAAACGTACATATGGGGAGCATTTCGGTATAACTCCAGAAACGTGTAAAAGCCATTGATGGAATGGAAGAAGATTTATATTGCACAGTAGAGCTGCATCAGCATCTCTCCTAATATTTTCCCATACAGTAGTTACATATAAAGAGCATTCTTGTGTGGATATCTTATATAAGTCTATTTTGTTTGTCCAGTTGTTACGTGATTTCTTGTCTGTATTTTGATGCTTTTGGTCATTCTGGACATATGTGATGAGCAGACCTTGAGCTCATGTGATTGGTCATATAACTCAAATGAGAAACAGAGAATTGATACAAAATATTTAGGCTGAAGTTAACAAAAACTGTAATCAGGGATGTCTCAGAGAAATAATATAGCTGGCTCAATCATGTTTCACATACCACAACAGTACAGAGATATAGGATAGACCAGGGCTGGTTCTCACACTGGGAAGTTTGCCTCAAGGCTTTATTTATATCTACCAGTATTGAGACATGCTGTCACAAAATGTCTATGTATGTTGAATGATAGATCTTTTTTTCTGGGAATATCTTTAAAGGAATAGTTCACCCAAAAATGAAAATTTGCTGAAAATGTACTCACCATTAGGCGGTCCAAAAAGTTTGTTATCGGATTTGGAGAAATTTAACATTGCATCACTTGCTCACTAATGGATCATCTGCAGTGAATGGGTTCCGTCAGAATGACTTTAAATAGCTGATAAAAACATCACAATAATCCACAAGTAATCCACACATCTCCAGTCTATCAGTTAATGTCCTGTGAAGTGAAAAGCTGTGTCTGTAAAAAAACAAATCCATCATTATGGATTTGATTAGAACTGTTTTCACTTGTAAATGGTGCTTGATCTCTCATATTTCTCTCCTGTTTCAGATGAGAGGACTTTTTCACTGGAGAAAGCAATAACATAAACAGAGGACTCGTATTTTAGCTGGAAGCAATGGTTTGAAGTTAAAAAATTTTTTTAATGATGGAGGTGTTTATTGAATTTTTCCAATGAAAAAAAAAACGAAATTTACATCTTGGACGGCCTGAGAGTCAATTTAAAACAATTTTTCATTTTTGGTATTCCTTCAACTGTCTTTTCAGAAATTAAACTCTCCCTTACATTAAAATGTAAAAATACATTGGGTATAGAATGAATCACCCCCCTTTAAAATAATCACATTTTGTTGCCAAGTTGCAGCCTGAAATGAAGACGGACACAACTTTTGTTTTGTCTAGCTGTATTTACTCAGTGCAACTTGTAACTTCCAAGTTAAAGATATATCACCAAGATGTCAGAAAAAAAAAATAAAAAAACAGAAACACCGAGTTGGAAAAAGGATCACCCCCTTGTGTCAATATTTTATTGAATCACCTTTTGCTTTAATTACAGCCTTTAGTCTGTTGGGATATGTCTCTACTAACTTTGCAATATTTCGCCAGACATTTCGTTTAGTGTTGAGGCCAAATAATTCAATCTAATCTGCCTCAGAATCTTCTAAATGCGTTTTGGCAAAGCTCAGTCGTGACTGCAAGTGGCCTTTCCTGAGGAGTGGCTTTTTTCTTGCAACCCTCCCATACAAGCCACATTGCATTGTGGAGTATTCTGATATTGTTGTCACATGCACACAATGACCACTCTTTGTCATAAATTCCTGCAACTGCTTCAGAGTTGCTGAAGGCCTCTTGGTAGCCTCTCTGAGCAGTTTCCTCCTGGCTCTTTCATCCAGTTTAGAGTGACGTCCTGATCCAGGGAGGGTCTGTGTTGTACCAAATACCTTTCACTTCTTAATAATAGACTTCACTGTGCTTCTGGGCATTGATAGCCTTTGAAAAAATTTTGTATCCATCTCCTGACTTGTGCCTGTCCACAGCTTTAGTGCTTCTCGGCATTGATAAAGCCGATAAAGCCTTTTTTATCCATCTCATGACTTGTGCCTGTCCACAACTTTATCCCGGAGATCTT
>NW_015640037.1:0-2305 GCF_001515625.1 Sinocyclocheilus rhinocerous
AATATATAAAAAAAATTCATATTATATAATGATATATTAAAACAAAACTGCTTACTGATTAAAATGATTATGCCAACACTTATTTTGATTTTTTTTTAAACAAATAAATTACTAATTTAAATTAAATATAGTTTTTTTTTTCCCATTTCCTTTTTATTGCTGGACAGTTGAAAGAAAGAAAGAAAGAAAGAAAGAAAGAAAGAAAGAAAGATAGATAGATAGATAGATAGATAGATAGATAGATAGATAGATAGATGATAGATAGATAGATAGATAGATAGATAGATGATAGGAAATTAATACAGAATACCAAAATTGAAAACATGTTAGTCACAGAAAAATTGTGATTCAGAATATTTGAATATGTTTTGGACATAATAACTTACAGTAACAATCTATCATTTAAAACTGTGAAATAGCCTAATAATAATAGTAAATATAATAAAAATATAAAAATGAATCATATAAAGTAATGTATTATTATTATTATTATTATTACGTTCACAGTTTTTCAAGCATTTTCAATGTTGTAGTCTAGAAATATCTAGAAAACAGTTAATTAAAAAGCAGAATTAAAACAATAATTAAAAATCGGTTCTGCATATTGGTTTACAGTCCACTTAATTAACACTTAAACGTAATCGGGAAAAAATATATATCGAATGATATAAAATTCTTGCATAGATCAAAATGTACGAATAAGACACCTTTATCGCGTTATCGCGTCCATTCAAAACTGACAATAGAGAATAAGCGGGCGACTTACCATTCATACTGATAAATCACCGTCAGATGATCGCACGCTGCCGCCTCTTTCATCATATACTGTACGCACGAGATAAAATCATACACACATCTCAGATTTTACTGCTAGCTTTACAGTGGAACGCTGGATTTCTGCAGAACCGGCATCTGTCGCAGCTACACCTCTGACATGAACGGCAGGAGCCGACAGAAGAAACAATGGTGCAGGCGAGCCCACAAACTACCAATCCTACTACTGCCAAGGCTTAGCTCATGAATATTAATTAGGTAGTGCTGACGCTCGTGAGCTACCTTCCAATGGAGAACGCTTGGCTTTTGAATATTAATTAGGCTGTATTGACGTTCTATTGTTATCGTCCAATGGTTCGGCTCTGCTCTTGAATATTAAGAAGCAGGTATTCCCCGTAGTAGGATTCGTAAAGTGGCTGCAGTGGGGATTGAGCGTGAGCCAGCGGCCACTAGAGAGCCACACAAGTGTCTTCCGAGGGGATTCGGGGTTTTGCTCTGTCTCCTGGGTTTCGGCCAATTTAATTGTTCCTCATAAAAACACGTGGGTGTGTGGCAGGCTGTTCAAATGGGGTTGTGCGGGATGTTGATGATAAATGCATTGTGTAGGGCGTTTTAAAATCGAATGGAAAGGTAAACTCACACACTCATTTAAATAGTTTTTAAACCTTTTTAAGAGCAGGATTCTTAAGATGATACTGTATGACATTTCCACTGAGCTTGATGAACCTAATAAATAAATAAATACAAATAATAAAGATGAATTATTCCTGAAAGCCTCCGTCTACGACATAAAATAAATACAATAATAAAACATAAACATTATAATTAAAATTAAAATTATATAACAACAATATATAGGCTATAATAAAAACATAATGCATCGTTTAATGTGACTCAGGAAAAAGAAAGTGATTCATTATCAGTGAACTATCATTAAGTTCATTAAGTTTCTTTATATCAGTGTACATTTTGATTAACTTGACAAACTTTTGAACAAGATGTGATGTGACTATTTCATTCTGTGTGACTTTAGTGATCATTTTTACTGGTGGTTAAATACTGACATCTAGTGGCAGGTTTTGGGAATTGCACAGACACTATTTTTACAAGTAGGAGTGTATTTCCCCATGTAATGTGCAAGTAACGAAATACACCAAATACTGTGTTTTTTTCCCCCTCTATCATATTCTGATCTCTTGATAAGGCTTGAGTCTTT
Source organism: Sinocyclocheilus rhinocerous (assembly GCF_001515625.1). Taxonomy (NCBI): domain Eukaryota; kingdom Metazoa; phylum Chordata; class Actinopteri; order Cypriniformes; family Cyprinidae; genus Sinocyclocheilus; species Sinocyclocheilus rhinocerous. Next base: position 1,991 of record NW_015640037.1, read on the forward strand.
TCAGCTTTTCAAAGTCTGATGGCTCAGAAAGGTAACACACTTTTTCACCACAAGATTTAAGATTTGAGGTATGATTATACATACAGATAGAGGTTTGTTCAAATGAGTAATCCTAAGAATGAGGAACTCAAATCAGTGTTAACTAAAACAGTTTACTGAAATAAAATATATTTTTTCTCATTTTCATTTAGTTTAACTTGAGGTTTTAAAATAAATAAATATACAAAATAAAAATGAATAAAAACGATATCTAAATATTTAAAAAATATTAATAAAAATAATAAAACAAAAGAAATAGTAATAAAACAAAATTAC
>NW_015640038.1:0-5322 GCF_001515625.1 Sinocyclocheilus rhinocerous
TGGATAAAAGCGTCTGCTAAATGATTAAATAAATAAATAAATAAAAATGTAAATGTTATCTACATTCTACAGAATTTATTTTTTCAAGGTAAATCCAGCAGAACGATTAGTTTGAACATTATCTGATCCTCTTCAAGAATTCAAAAGACGCCACCCAGGTCGGTATTTTGGCCAGACAAATGTATCCCAACAATACAAATTTTTTTATGGAGAGTTATGAAGATGCTATCGGCACCCCTTACGGCTAACTTTTGATTGATTATAAAGCAAAGACCCCATGAACAGTATCGTCTCAGAACTGCATTACTTTCACAACATCCTGTTGTATATCTCCAGAAAAAAAAGAAAAAGACAGTGACTCTGTTTTTGCTGATTTGGGAAAAGATGTCTGCGAAACTTTTAAGAAACCACTCTCTTTTAAAGCTGTTATTAAAAGCAACACCCAAACAAAGACGTGTTATTTTACAGGCTGCCACAGACGAGTTCATTTTATGTTTGTATGAATTAGCTCTTAATGTTCTCCACGGTAATATCCCACTCACACATTGTCACGGGCAGGGTGTTCAAGAGATCAGGCAGGAAGACGAAGATGACGAATAAACGGATATTTAATCAATAGACAACAGGAGATCCAGACAGGATAGACATCAACATACAGGGCACCATTCACAATAACCGACATAGACATCAACATACAGGGTAACATTCACAATAACCGACAAACTAGAATACAGGAGACAGGAACTAATATAGGGCAGATAACGAGGGGCAGACAGGGGAGCACAATGAGGTGATTAACTACAAACGAGAACAGGAACCACCAAATAAGGACACAGAGGGAGAAACCACAATCCACAGTCCACAGGGGTGTGACACACATCAGCAACACCAGAAGCTGAAAAGAAGAAAAACTAAAATCAAGATTGTTGCTGATAAGAAAGTCGGAGTCAAAAGAAAGAGACAGTTGCTTAACCAACAAGGAGGGTTTCTTCTTCCTCTTTTAAGTGTTGCAGTCCCTTTTATAACCAGTTTGATTGCGTCTAATAAATAATGTCTGGGATGGAACATGCTGAAAAAATTTACCTGGTTCCGCAGAGACAGTTGGATAAACTAAAGACTGGTACGTGAGTATATACATCAGGTTGTGGAGAATGATCTTGATATGACCATAAGAGGTATTTTGCACAGGAATGATCTGGAACCGCATGAAAAGGCAAAGATGTACACATCTGTATTGCAGAGATTTTTAACATTATCTAAGCTAGCAGACAGGGAGACCAACACGTCAACATTATCACTTCCATCATCCGAGCATGCTGATACAGAAGAACCAACTGTGACTACGGGTGTGAGCGCCCAAGATTTGCGAGCACATCAAGTTTTAGATGTTGTTGCAGACGATGTTTTGAAGAATGTTCCGCAGAGGAATGCAAAAAATGTTCACTACATTTTGGATAAAATATCTAAAACAGAGGACAGAGTTGGTCAAAATTGGACAGAGTCGGGCGAGTTTGTGTTTAAAGGTAGAACCATCACCGGTTCACACATGCTGGATTTAGTTAAAAGTGTCATGGCACCGCAAAAGATACTTGATGAACGGAGACCTGCTGGGTGGAATGAGTTTCTGGAGGCATTTGCCACTTTAAACATGCCGTATTCAATGATCCCAAATCACTATGTTAGACATACGATTAACTCTTTTAAAACCAAATCGACACCCCCAATAACCAAATCTTCTAAAAAAAGGTAAAAAACAGAGAGTAGACCAAAGTACCCCAACAAGACAATCTAATTATCCAGAAGATGGGATATTCAAATCACCCACTCTTGACCAGAGCAAGTGGTTAAGTTTTTAATCTCTGAGTTTTTACATTGTGTTCTCATGTTCTCGTTATTTTTATTTTGACCGTGTTATTGATCTTGTTATTGATATTGTTGTATGGAATGCTGAATGTGATGTGTATAATAAATAGTTATAAAAGGTTTTTTTCTTTAGTTTTTATTGAGAAATATTAAACATAAGACATAAACATTTCACCCGTCTGCACACATTGAAGACACTTGAAAACATTTTCATTACATTGAGATTGTTTTAGTTTTTTACAAAAGCAGACACATGTTTGTCATTTTTAATAAAATCATCACTATATAGCTTCAACACATAATCATAATCACGGCCCCTTGCCATGTGATAGAGAAAGAACACACAATGTTGCCCGCAGGTGTCTGATGAAAAATCCTGGACTTGTACGGTGGAATATTGTACCACTCTAGAATTCAGTTTTAGAAAATCGTTGATTATTGGTGGAAAACAGACGTCGTCATGTTTATTTCCAAAGCTATTGAAGAAATATCCAACGCCTTCCTCGCTTATGTAGATGGTAAGCCAGTGTTCACCGGGGAGATTTGCCGCATGCGTGTTAAAAATAACTGATGATGGTAATTTTCTTAAAGGTGTTTGCGGTAAATAGTCACAAGGGAGCACACCGAGAAAATGGGTGTTGCATGAAATCTTATCCATGATAGCCGTAAGCTGGACCGTGTTCATTATTATTTTATTAATAGTAATCAACCAAGATCTGACGTCGGTTTGACACTTCAATGACATAGTCAAAAATAGAATAGACAATAAGGTTAATTGTGCTGGGTAGAGGCTGTCTGAAGCACGCTTCAAGTCTAATATTCCCAGATTTGATAAGCGACACGTGTTGTCCACAACCTACGTCTGGCGTAAGATTGAACGCATAGAATGTGTAACCATGCAAAAAGTCCTCTATCAATAGACAGAGCTTGGTTTTTGAGATGTTTTCCAAAGCCAAAGCTAATTGGTAGAATTCACGCACTGCAGAACCGCTCCCATAATCAGGCTGCAGAGGCTTTGCAGGGAATTGCTGCCCGTCCAGATAAATAGATAAAAATTCTAAATCATAATTTTTAAATACAAAAGGGTTTTTATTATATGACCCTATAAAGGCATCATTATCAACCATAGCCAGAACAATAGATTTTGGTAGAGTTCCTAAGAATACGTTTTCTTGATTGCAGACTCGTGATCCTGGAGGAATTGAAAAGTTTTTCACACACACGCGGTCGATTGGGTACTTAGTAGGTTGAGAGTAGTGCTTGTGCATGCCCCAGTCTCACGGCAGGTGAGACACTCACTTTTTTCACAAATAGTGAGGCTGACAGGACGTTTAGCTTATAGGCTTTACTGGCGTCGGCCGCATCCATGTGGCCAGCTGTATCTTTATAGAACAATCCAGCAGAGAAAAGTGTTTCCAGTGTATGTTTATCATAATTAAGCAGACACTCAATAAGACAGCGATAAGCATGTGTGTTTCTGCTCTGTGATATCAGACGATCACCCAACAACACATCAACTTGTGAAAATATTGTTGCCCCTGCATAGTTGATAAGCCCCACTGGGGCTCCGTCTGCAATATCTGTACAATCAGGATTAGTGATTTTGACCCGCAAAAATAATAATGTGTTGTTTAGGTCAACGTAATCCTCACCGGTCCCTGCGATAAAATTAATGGTGGCACCTCTATATAGGTATTTTTTTCAATAGCAGTTTGTGTCAGAGGCACAGTGAACAGGTCGAGTTCAGATTTAATACATTCTTCTGACATGTTGTGTAGTAAGACCATGATCTAGAATATTGTTTTGACAGATCTCGTTGACTTTGCTGTTGTAAGACGTTTTGCTGTCTCATTGCGCTTGCGTTTTATGACTGAGGTCTTCTTAGGAGTGCGTTTTTTTCTTCTTCTGTGTTTGACCACTCCTTCTGGTTCCCGGAGGCCTAGACATTCTTTTGCGAGACATCACCATTAGTCCGGATCCGCCTTGAGCGTTATTGTTGTTAAAGGAGTGTGTTAGTGTATTGCTAACGACATCACTTAGTATGCTTTTTGCAGCTGATTTAAGATGAGGCCTGGCAATGCTGAATCCACGCTTTAGTAATGGTATGGCCATTCGAAAGAGACCCCTGAATAAACTGCCCAAACCAGCTCCATACATAACACCGCCCCCTGCATAACCAGGGAGGCCATTACCAGCCTGATTTTGGTAATAGGCCACGTATCGCTCAGGATCCATTTTGTAAGTGTTGGAATACGGCATTATTTATTTTTTTAAAAACACCCTGTTTCACGGGTCTGAAGTGTAACTTAGCACTCACTTTCCCATAAGTAAAACGCGCGTTTTGATTCTGATCGTCTTTTACCTCTATGGTTATATCTGTAATGGTTGTTTTATTGACCGGTACGTAATGTGCCTTATCGTATCTAACACTGACAATCTTATTATTCTCACCGTCTATATGTACACATCTCAGTAGTGGAACATACGCATCACCAACTGATTGATACTCAATGATATCTGTGTATATATATACAAACTGTAGAAACCTCCGTTTATGTCAGCTTGATGCGGGGCATACGTCACAGCTGTGATTCCACTGCCATAGTCTTCATTAGCTTGACTTGTAGATTCTATACCGACCCCGGGGTTTAACCCTAATATAACAGCTAGTTTCCCGTAAAACGTCAGCGACATCTTCGGATGGGCCTTTAGAAAGACTTTTTTACATGATCATATCCAAGGGTCGTCCCGGGAGGTAAAGTTGTGTGTAGCGTCTGGACCAATCAAACACACAATATATATTTTGTTAGCTATATTTAACAAATACTCTGTAACACCCCTCAGTTAACAAGCCATATGAGGACCTATGGACCCTTCCCCCGAAATGCGTAACACCTCAGGAGGGCAGAACAGGCCTCTGGTTCCATGGCAACCAACGCTGATATCACTGGGTTTATTGCCTAGAGGAATGCGAAGCAGGGAAAATCACTGCATGTCCCAGGGCAAGAGGCAGAGTAGAAATGGACTTTTCTACTAATTAATTCATAGGAAAACCTTTCTTTGAATGAACACACATATCCTTCAGGTCATGGTGTATGTGTCTTTGATATTTTTAGACTATTCTATGCATGCTTATGATGGAACCCATTCCTGTTATCTTGCCTATATGTAATCCTACCATGTTTAGTATCTATGAATTAGTATTCGGATGATCTAATTGAGAGTGTATATTATATGTTTATACCTATGCAACATATTAGTGTTCTAAGAACCTTTAGTAATCTTTCATCAACACCCAAGCGAATTACATATGCGAAATACCATGCTTAGAGACAAAGGGTCGTAAAACCCTCCAGCAATTGCAACCTCCCGCTTGGAATTTCTTCCTTTCTCATTGGACAAGCCCACCTTGAGAGGCGTGACTCTTCCGAGACCTTAAAGGCCCCGCTCCAGGGACCC
>NW_015640038.1:11923-21342 GCF_001515625.1 Sinocyclocheilus rhinocerous
AGCGACACCGCAAACATCAGATATCTAGGGATGAACGGGCAGAACAGAGGGCTAACAACCACCTGGACTAACTCACTTCAGGATGACAGGTGACACAGCCTCGACACCTGCTGCATAAGCTCGAGGACCCACACCTTGCTACAGCCTACATCACCACAGCGCACCACCTGACAGCATCCACCACGGCACCACAACCACTCCTGGAGGCATAAACAGCCAGAGAGCCACCACTGTCTGCCAGCCGTGAGTGGCAGGGGTGTGTTCGATTGTTCTGCACCTTTGACGTCGCTCGCTGTTGTCTATTAGACGGACAACAATGTTCGAAAGGGGGGAATTTGTAGCGTCTGCACCAATCAAACACACAATATATATTTTGTTAGCTATATTTAACAAATACTCTGTAACACCCCTCAGTTACCAAGCCATATGAGGACCTATGGACCCTTCCCCTGAAATGCGTAACACCTCAGGAGGGCAGAACAGGCCTCTGGTTCGTTCGCAACCAACGCTGATATCACTGGGTTTATTGCCTAGAGGAATGCGAAGCAGGGAAAATCACTGCATGTCCCAGGGCAAGAGGCAGAGTAGAAATGGACTTTTCTACTAATTAATTCATAGGAAAACCTTTCTTTGAATGAACACACATATCCTTCAGGTCATGGTGTATGTGTCTTTGATATTTTTAGACTATTCTATGCATGCTTATGATCGAAACACTAATTTCTGTCATCTTACATATATGTAACCCTACCATGTTTAGTATCTATGAATTAGTCTTCTGATGATCTAAACGAGAGTGCATATTACATGCTGATACCTATGCAACATATTAGTGTTCTAAGAACCTTTAGTAATCTTTCATCAACACCCACTAGTTATGATTAAGTATTCATATTTCCTTATGAGCTGATTCACTACATGTGTTTATTTCTCTAATCAGAAATAGGACATTCTCGTAATAACCCGTCTTTAGTGTGTTACATAGCTTTGATATGCTTCGACTTCCATTGTTGATGTGAATCTTAATCCCTTCACCAACAGCGTAATGTTCAGACACTTGTTCCTCATCATCTTGCTGTGTGTTTTGACCCCTTGTAACAATATATGCACCGTCTTCCTGTGGAAATGTTTACCATGATTTGAGGTATTCAAATTCGATCAAGCCGACCTCCCATTCTCCTTTTAGGTTTATAGTTCTTGCCAGCATGGTTCTATAACTAGAAATAGTATTTTCCAGATAAACAGCTAACGACGCATTGCTGGGGAGCGTCAAGTAAAAACCACCCTCAGACATGATTGTTTTTTAAATGAATGTGTACACACCTATGCGTGTTTTCGTTTTATGGCGTCTGCACGTCTACCACGTCTTTCTCATTCACCCATGTGTTGAATTTTGAAGGCCATCCTGTCCACTGGACCAGAACCTTTGTTGATCTACCTTCTCGTCTCCTGTCCAAATTTTTTTCTATTTTAAACGTTTTGTTCTTAATAATAGATATTTTTTGCAATTCCTCCTCATACAAAAAACCCCATCGATAACATCTCCATCATAATCACAGAGTCTATAGACAGGAGGATCTCGTGGGATACATGTTTTTACTGTGAAAAACTCCTGTGTAGTTTTTCTCATATCCTTTTGCAAATGGACCCCTTACTTTAGAGATTCTTACTGTGTCACCAGTCTTATACTTAAATACAGCCTTGATGCTTTGTGAACCCCTAGTCCCATATAGGTTGTGTAGCACCGCAGATATGTTTTCTTTGCAAACATCGATCGGTCTCATCTTGATGCTTCTGTGATAGCGTGCATTGTATCCACCCGTGAGGTCTTGAAGTATGTCGATGTACCGTCTGGAGTTTGTAGCTGTTAAATACCTAAACATTCTAGCTTTGTAGCTTCGGTGAAAGCGCTCGATAATGCTAGCTTTTAACTCTGTGTCTGTTGCAAAATGTAAGATGTTGTACTTTTTTGTAATGTTTTGGAAATGCTTGTTAAAAAACTATTTTCCTTTATCTGTTTGTAGTTTCTGTGGTACTTGACCCTCTTTCAATATGGATTCAAAAGCCTTAGCCACCTCTACCCCACTCTTGTTTTTTAACAGACGTGTCCATGCATATTTACTGAAGAGATCTATGCATGTCAACAGAAAATGGTTGTTGTCATTTTCCTTGGCATATGCTGACATATCAACCAGATCTGCCTGGAACTGCATGTCGATGCCGTAGACAAAAACCTTGTTCCTCTTGTATTTTAGTGGAGCTGTCCTGTGTAGCGTGTATGCATCCTCGCCTGCTAGCCAGTCTGAAATCTGTTTATCAGTTAAGCGAACACCGGTTTCCTTTAAAACCGCATCTTTTAAACGCTTTTTGCCCCCTAAAGATCCGGGGTTAGAAGGGGTATAGTAAATCTTTTTCAGTATCTGTTCGGACATATTGTCACTCCAGAGTCTACAAAAGAATAACACATTGGCTTTAAGTGAATTGGTTTTTATTTATCAAAAGCGTTTCAAGAAGAATCCGACAGTTTTCAAACATCATCAAGGTGCTGAAGAAACTTTACACACATTACAATTTTTTTCTCAATCATGTAGTCAACCAGTGTTTCAATAATCTCACAAACATTAGTCTGATCATTTCTTGAAATCAGCACCACACATAGGTCTGTTACATATGTACACAGACATAAAATGTCAGCAATTCTAATGCTGCTACCACATTCAGTCATTAGGTCTAGTATTTTTCTGATAGTTACAGAAATCGGTTCACCGGCATTAATACACATACGCATGACATCAGCCCACTCATTTGACAATGCTCTTACAACTGCCATTTGTTTCTTGAGGTTTGTAAAACGTTTGGCATCAACACCACATCCATTTACTGCTAAGGATACATCAGGATTGTCATCAATGATCTTGTACAGCAAGTTGGTCATTTCACATCTAATACATTGTCTAAATATACATTTTGTCAGAACATTAACACACCATCCGTTCCCCATGGCGATGTTATACTTGTCCAGTGTGTGCACCGCCCTTCCAGCAGTCCACTGCGTCATAGACAATCTGTTCGCTGGCGACATCCACAACTTTTTCTCTGATCTCACGAAGCTTCTCCACAATGTAAACCTTGTCACGGAGTTCGCACAAAATAGCATCGACCAAACCCTGGATCCTCTGAGGATTAATCCTTAAACCGAATCGGTTCAGCGCTTGAGCTATGATGTGTTTAAGCTCTGGCTTTACCAGATTACGTGATAGTTCCTCAAAGTATGAATCAAAGAAATAGGCGCTGGGTTCAAACAAACAGGAGTGTCTAAGTTGACTAGGGTGATCCACTGCACAACCCAGACAGAGTTCCTTAAGCTTTTTGTTGATAAGGTGTTCCAGTATGACAACAATATTTGCTTTTATGATTTTGAACACATCAGTGCAGATACATCCATCTATGTCATCGATGCCAGCACAGGCCACAGCTCCAGCTACCGCACCGGTACTACCGTATGGCGTTGTGAGAAAGGTCAGGTTGTGATACCCCAGCTCCATGCAGAATTTATCCAACCAACCGTTGTCGTAGGTTTGTGGGAGGGTCTCTAGAGCTGTAGCGTTGTCATCAGGCATTGCTGGCAGGGTTTCGGGGTTGTTGCTGTAGCAGCAGGCCGACAAGGATTCTTGAGACATGGTGGAAATTAATGTAGCAAGTGTTCCGATCTGCAGACTTTTTTTAATGGCTGTAATATGTGGGTGGAGATAAGAGGCGGTCTGGGGTCTTGGGAACGCCCTGTTCAGGGTGGAACAATTTCACCTTTACAGAGCTGTAACGATCATACATATCACACCATCTGAACATCTTGTCAATAGATGTAAAAACATTGTCAATTATATGAACATCTTTCCACTGAAACAAAAACTTAATGGCATAGTGTATGTAGTGTTCAGCTTCAGGAATAGGCCACACACGCTCACGGATCTTTGTCTTGTCGTTGCAGCAGAAAATGTAAACACAGTCATCTGGTAACTTTTTACTGTGATCCCCAACCACACGAAATCTTGCGTCAGGAACTATACCATCCCACTCTGCAATGTACAAAGGGTAGTCACCACAGTCATTCAAATCTCTCCAGACATGGTTGTAGAATAACTACCAGTCTTTGGCAGGGAAAACCAGACAGGGTTCCTGCGTTGTAAAATTGTCTTCAATATCCTTAGCATAGAGCTTCACAGTCCGCATCACTTTGTCAAACACATATCTCCCGACACGATCACCAGACATTGAGAAATCACGAGTCATCATATTCATCTCTTCATGAAGAAACTTTGTCAGACTAACTCCTTGTTTTTTTCCTTGGTGCAAAAGTCAGTTCCTTTCTCATTTCAACAGGTCCTCTTGTTGGAGAAATACACATCACTCTTCTAGCGGTTTTAGGAGTTTTTGGAGCAGCGGCAGCCATTGTAACAGGAGAGTTCAGATTATCTTCTGTGTTTAAATTACTATATTCCAACCCTGATTTAAAACGTCATTTCAGGATGTAGGTAGGGTCTTTAGGTGTGAAAACTGGTCAGGAAGGAACAGCGCCATAAAAACCCCCATGGCACAGGTAAGAGATAAAACATCATAAATCCAGTCATAAATACATCAAAAGTCATTCTAACATCTGTTTGATGTTTTGATTTACACACCCCACTGTCATGTCAGTCATGGGTGACAAGACCCTGGTGACATGGCAGTCAGGGTGACAGAGGGGTCATATAGCCATAAATCAGGTCATAAATCTGATCATGTACACATTTGACATATGACAACCTGTCAATCAACGCTGACAGGGGTCATAAATCAGGTCATAAATCACCAATCTGACACATGGTGTTGGATATAACTACTGATGATGACCCAAAACATACAGCAAAAGCAGCCAGACTTAAGGCAGTCATTGCCTGCAAAGGATTCTCAACAAAATATTAAAAATTTAAATGTTATTTATGATTATTATTATTATTTATTTGTCCAATTACATTTAAGCCCCTGAAAATTGGGGGACTGTGTATATAAATGGTTGCAATTCCTAAGCATTTTATGTTATATTTTTGTTCAACCCCTTGAATTAAAGCTTAAAGTCTACACTTCAATTTCATCTTGATTGTTTTATTTTTAATTCTGTTCTGGTGGCATACAGAGCTGAAATTATACAAATTGTGTCAGTGTGTATATGGACCTAAATGTAAAATAAATAGTGGTAAAATATAGAAGCTCTCTAATCTCAAGGTCAAATCAGAATATTGACTGTAAAAATGTTTCTGTAACAGCTGCCAAAAATAATCTACGAAGCTCCACTGTGATTTGATTGAAAAAAAATCAAAACATCCTCCCTCTGGTTTGTTCACAACTCACACCCTGCTATAAATAACACAATTTGAGAATAAATCAGAGGCCCGTTCAGAATGGGAGGTTTATCAAACCGAGAAAGCAGTCAAGCCATTTCTGAAAGAAAGGTAACTTATACTCAGGGTCAGTTACCATGGTAACTTACTCTTCTGTGAACCTAACCTGAGGTGTGTTTCCCAAAAACATGGTAAAAACTATGGTAGCAAGTTCAGTTTTTACCAATAGAGTTCAATGGAACTAGCAGCCATAGTTAGCGCACAATGCTTTTGGGAACTGCACCCCTGGTCGGAAGTAGGTTTTCTGCACTAAACCCAAGTTTTGTTTTTTTTGCCATATCCACATGCGATATTTATTTCAGCATATATCCTCACTTTTTCACACCTCGAATGATCATGCCTGGTGTGAATAGCCCCATAGAGATCTATTGTTTAGATTCAAAAGTGTCATCGCGCTGCATTTTCACGTTCACTGTGAATAGGCATTTAGGCTGTCCAGCAGTGTGACTGAATTCAGTCCAGTCGGAGGGGTTTGGGGATTCAGGCAGTTCAGCTTCATCATAGGGGGTGGAAGGTGTAAATCGCTACTCTGTTTCAGGATAAATGCCTCGTTTGGTTTGGTTTTTGCAGTTGGCGTGCAATGGCATGCATTATACTAGCATTATATGTAGTATAATATGCAGTGTTGCTTCGTTTTGTTTTGTTTTATGAGAGACACGGCGCGTCCGTGAGACAGACAAAGAAACTGACCTAAAAAGACACGTCTGCAAGAGAGACAGAAACTTTTGAATAGCTACTTAATTTATGTGATGCTTCTTGTACTATTTTCATTTTGCTCTCTTTTAATTTTGCACTGTTTTAGATAATTGTATGCGGCAACGCTGCAATTCTTTTGGCAACATAAATGTAAAAATATATCACAGTAATAAGAATGTTTTTCTAGTTTAATGCATAACAAACATGCGTGACCATAGCAACCTGTGATTACAAGAAAGTGATGCATTCATATTTTATTTTGAATTAAGAATGCTAAAAGTGCGTAATTTAGAAATTATTATATTAACCATAGGTAGCTATAGGCCACAGACTGTGCGTGCAATGTTGCCTAGACAGCATTCGAATGAAGTTTATCATCAATAAATGTTTAAAGAATATGTAGTCCTAAAAACATAAACTAAAATTGGCCTTTACAAGAAAAAGTTTTTATCCATCCCACAGTCCTGTAAAGCCATTAACTGATTGTCTTTTTTCCATAATATTTGATTATTATCATCATCATCATCATTATTATTATTTGTTATATTTTTATATTCGTTCTGCTCCTGACTTCTATTGAGAGAAGACTGAACGAGTTCAGCGCGCTCTTTAAGAGCTCTTGGTGTTGGCGGTTCGGTGCTTCAGGTGGTTTCCCGTGTCGAGTGGGTTGCACACATCAGGCTGCACTACCCCATGTTTGTGTTGCAGGCGGCCATCTCCCCTGTGCGCTTCAGCCCACTAAAAGAGCTTTTTCCCTAAAAGAGCATTCACGGGTGCGTCTTTGTAAAGATGACATTGCGTCTTGCTACAGACAACATATCACCCAAGCATTTCTGGATGCGGTCGTTACCTGGCATCGGGTGATGGTCACGATCACTACCTCATGTGTCTGGGCATTAAGCACGCTGAGGTGGCGTTCGTGGATGAGTCATGTTCTCATTGTTACCTCAAAAGGGGTGGAGCTCCATTGCCTCTGCCTCGATCTTGTTCTCATCATGGTGGCAGTCAGACGGGGGCTACTTCAGGCAGTAGCATGGGCGGTCTGAGGGTAACAGTGATGGCAAACCCTCCAGGGAATCAACCCTTGGGGGACCATCGCTCCTCTTGCACTCTGCAACCAGTTGAGCTGCCAAAGGAACGTGTTGGGCCCTCAACAAGGAGCGTACCAACAGTATCCTTCGACGCTCCTCCTGACGATCGGATGTCGATTGCTGCATCGAAGGGTGAGCTGGAGCTTTCTGGAGAGGAAGATTTGGCTGCACTGCTGCCCTCGGGGACTGTAGCAAAGCCTGAATCGGATCCGGAAATGACGAATACGCTTTCCCGGGCCACCGTAAGGGTAGGTTATCTGGGAAGCAACGGGGTAAACGGGGTATTGGTATTCCTGACCTGCGGGTGTCGCTGTTGGACAGTGTTATTCCTGCTTCCTGTTTGCAGTGCTGCTGGTTTGTGATTGTAGCTTCGTGTAGCTTTGTTTTTCTTCCACCGTGTCCCGAGCCCTCAAGTTTGGACGATTGGTTCTTCAGGGTGGCCTGTGCTAGTTATCAGCACCCCGCCCCAGTGCCATTCTTCCCGGAGGTGCATGAGGGCTTTACCAGGTCGTGGATGGCAACTTTTTCTGCTGGAAAACTGACCTGCTAACTCTCAACGGTGGTGCAGCTAGGGGCTATACGGGGGTCCCCCCGGTGGAGCGGTTGGTTGCGATGCAGTTGTGTCCTAATACCGCGACCTCGTGCTCCGAGCGACGAAGGTAACTGCGAGTTCTCTGGGTCATGAATGTCCACACTTGTGGTCCAGGAGCGTCACCTCTGGCTGTGTCTGGTAGACATGAGGGACGCCAACAAGTTTGCTTCCTCAAGGTCCCTGTGTCCCAGACTGGCCTCTTCGGTGACGCAGTTGAGAACATGGCCCAGCAGTTCTCGGCTGCACAGGAGCAGACTGAGGCGATCCGACACATCCTGCCCCACTGGCAGCTGCTGCCTTCACCTGTCCGCCAGCCACAGCACCCCAGCCTGCTTGTCGCCGAGGGCGGCCCTCTGCGTCCACCCCCGCTCCCGCGCCATATCCGCAGCTGCCTCGAGCAAGCAGCGCCGTGGAGCTGGGCGTAGGCAGGCCGCCCCGCCCGTCCAGGCCCCCGTCAAACCTGGCGGTGAGCGGAAGAGCAAGAGGCCCCGGGACGGGCGACCCAGAGAGAGGGGGAACTGCTCTTCGGGGGATGGTGAATGCACCTCTCCCTCCCCCGGACAAGAGTGTCATCAAAGGCCCTACTCATGCACCCTCTGCCAAAACGTGGAACCAGGTAAGACACTGTTGCACCGCACACTCAGACCTCTCTTCGGTCCGCTCACGGACCGGCTCCCTGTGTTCCACCTCGCTGCCCCATTGCGGGTACGTCGGTGGTCCCGCTGGTCCAGCTTGTACGGTGTCTGGGTGCCTGGCTACCCAACCCGTCTCGCTGGCTCCTGCGGATCATCAGACTCAGCTATGCGATTCAGTTCGCCCGGCGTCCCCCCAAGTTCAGCGGCATCCGCTTCACATCAGTGAAGGCGGCCGATGCTCCTGTCTTGCGTATGGAGATCGCAGTCCTACTGGCGAAGGATGCGATAGAGCTGGTCCCTCCAGCCGATATGAAGATGGGGTTTTACAGCCCCTACTTCATTGTACCCAAGAAAGGCGGTGGGTTACGACCGATCTTGGACCTGCGTGTCTTGAACAGGGCCCTTCACCGATTGCCGTTCAAGATGTTGACGCAGAAACGCATCGTCGGGTGCATCCGTCCCCGAGATTAGTTTGCAGCGATCAACCTGAAGGACACGTACTTTCATGTGTCAATCCTTCCGCACCACAGACCATTGCTGCAGTTCACGTTCGAAAGGACAGGCATATCAGTACAAGGTCCTGCCTTTTGGACTGTCCCTGTCGTCCTGTGTCTTCACGAAATTTGCGGAGGCAGCCCTTGTTCCCCTGAGAGAGCAGGGAGTTCGCATTCTCAACTACCTCGACGACTGGCACATACTAGCTCAGTCTCAGGATCAGTTGTGCAAACACAGGGACTTGTGGCTCTCGCACCTCAGCCGGTTGGGCCTTCGGGTCAACTGGGAAAAGAGCAAACTCTCCTCAATCCAGAGGATCTCTTTTCTCGGCATGGAGTTGGATTCGGTCAAACAGACAGCACGCTTCATGTAGGAACGTGCTCAGTCAGTGTTGAACTGCCTGAATATGTTCAAGAGCAGGACGGCGGACCCACTGAAACAGTTTCAGAGGCTCCTGGGGCATATGGCAGCT
>NW_015640038.1:22497-30524 GCF_001515625.1 Sinocyclocheilus rhinocerous
GACCACACTCATCCTCCTCTCTCGCCAGCAGGCAGCAGCGGGCGGTTCAAGAGTGTCATCAAAGGCCCTACTCATGCACCCTCTGCCAAAACGTGGAACCAGGTAAGACACTGTTGCACCGCACACTCAGACCTCTCTTCGGTCCGCTCACGGACCGGCTCCCTGTGTTCCACCTCGCTGCCCCATTGCGGGTACGTCGGTGGTCCCGCTGGTCCAGCTTGTACGGTGTCTGGGTGCCTGGCTACCCAAACCGTCTCGCTTGCTCCTGCGGACCATCAGACTCGGCTATGCGATTCAGTTTGCCCAGGCGTCCCCCCAAGTTCAGCGGCATCCGCTTCACATCAGTGAAGGCGGCCGATGCTCCTGTCTTGCGTATGGAGATCGCAGTCCTACTGGCGAAGGATGCGATAGAGCTGGTCCCTCCAGCCGATATGAAGATGGGGTTTTACAGCCCCTACTTCATTGTACCCAAGAAAGGCGGTGGGTTACGACCGATCTTGGACCTGCGTGTCTTGAACAGGGCCCTTCACCGATTGCCGTTCAAGATGTTGACGCAGAAACGCATCGTCGGGTGCATCCGTCCCCGAGATTAGTTTGCAGCGATCAACCTGAAGGACACGTACTTTCATGTGTCAATCCTTCCGCACCACAGACCATTGCTGCAGTTCACGTTCGAAAGGACAGGCATATCAGTACAAGGTCCTGCCTTTTGGACTGTCCCTGTCGTCCTGTGTCTTCACGAAATTTGCGGAGGCAGCCCTTGTTCCCCTGAGAGAGCAGGGAGTTCGCATTCTCAACTACCTCGACGACTGGCACATACTAGCTCAGTCTCAGGATCAGTTGTGCGAACACAGGGACTTGGGGCTCTCGCACCTCAGCCGGTTGGGCCTTCGGGTCAACTGGGAAAAGAGCAAACTCTCCTCAATCCAGAGGATCTCTTTTCTCGGCATGGAGTTGGATTCGGTCAAACAGACAGCACGCTTCATGTAGGAACGTGCTCAGTCAGTGTTGAACTGCCTGAATATGTTCAAGAGCAGGACGGCGGACCCACTGAAACCATTTCAGAGGCTCCTGGGGCATATGGCAGCTGCAGCAGCAGTCACGCCGCTGGGGCTGTTTCATATGAGACCGCTTCAACACTGGCTCCATGGCCAAGTCCCAAGGTGGGCGTGGCAATGCGGCACTCACCGGCTCCCTGTGTTCCACCTCGCTGCCCCATTGCGGGTACGTCTAAGTCACACTGGCCTGCCGCCAAACCTTCACCCCGTAGCATACCTTGCATTTCTCCGGGCATTTACACTAAGTGCACATAGCAATTAGATGCTATTTACACGGTCAAGATATATTATTTTCTTAGCGATGGATGCTATTTACACTAAGTGAAAATAGCAGTATTTTTAGTGAAAGGCCATTTACACTAAGCTCAAATAGCTGTAGATTCTACCTATATGATGTTTTATTGTCAAGGTTCGGGAGGAGCACGATCAGATAATCAACCAATTTAGCACAGGTGGAGCTCATCTAGTTGATCAACTTAAAGGGATAGTTCACCCATAAATGAAAATTATGTCATTAATTACTCACCCTCATGTCGTTCTAAACCCGCAAGACCTCCGTTCATCTTCGGAACACAAATTAAGATATTTTTGATGCATTCTGAGAGCTTTCTGACCCTCCCATAGACAGCAATGTAATTAACACAATCAACGTCTAGAAACATAGCAAGGAGATCGGTAAAATAATCTATGTGTTATCTGGGGTTCAACCATAATTTTACGCAATTACGCAAAGAATTTCCCTTTTTCTACGCAAAGAAAACAAAAATAACGACTTTATTCAACAATTCGTCTCCTCCGTGTCACCCTAGCGCCATTTTGGAAAGTATCCACTGAACGCAAACAGCGTATGCTGTTCTTTGTCAGCTGCACCACACGGATACGTTGTTTTCATTCAAATCAAAGCGGAAATAAACGTAGAAAACGTATCCGCATCTGACATCCTTCCTCCACCCCAACGCCTCACTCTTAAACTATTCTCATCCCATAGTCAAGTCAAGTCACCTTTATTTATATAGCGCTTTTAACAATACAGATTGTGTCAAAGCAACTGTACAGCATTATACAGTGCTGTACAGTTTTGTTGTTTTGTAGAGTGTTATTCCTGCTTCCTGTCTGCCGTGCTGCTGGTTTGTGATTGTAGCTCCGTGTAGCCTCGCTTTTCTGTGGAATTTCTATCTATACTATCACTCTCTGTTGTTTAAAGTGATAAAATATAACTTAATTCCCACCATATTTCTGATATTATCTTTCAACCTAATCTGATTAATTTGATCGTTCACTTTTATTCTAAAACCGCGAGTGCAGCGCGTTAGCATTCGGTTAGCTTGTCATTAGCATTTCCATTCGCGCCTATTGCTGTTTTCTTTTTTTTTTTCTCTCTCTCTCTCTCGCTCCGTTTTTTCACAAGTTCATCAAACAACTGTGGTAAGAATCATTCATCAATCACGGTGAGTAATGGCTTCTTCTCCTGCTATTGTTGTTTGCACCGCTTGCCACATGTACAGTATAGTTTATCTCTCTCTGTCGGCAACGAGGGATTCACATGTGATAAATGCAAGGAAAAAGTTAGGCTGACAGAGAAGATTTGAGAATTAGAGACACGCATCCAAACTTTAATTGAGGACAGAAAGAATGTGAGGGCTCTAGATACGGCTTTGGATGGAGTTTTGGTTCCTTGCCACTGTCGCCTCTGGCTTGCTTAGTTGGGGACACTCAATTTCCAGCGATATCATTGACTTGATTGCAAAGATACTATTTAAACCGAACTGAGCTGGATGATGACATCACTGAATTCAATGATGAACTGCCTTTAACTGAAAAATTAGTGTTTACTATTGTCACTTTGCATTATTGACAATATTTTCCTAATTAATGCTGTACAGTTGCTTTGACACAATCTGTATAGTTAAAAGCGCTATATAAATAAAGGTGACTTGACTTGACATTAATTAGGGAAATAGTGTCAATAATGCAAAATGACAATAGTAAACACTAATTTTTCAGTTAAAGGCAGTTCATCATTGAATTCAGTGATGTCATCATCCAGCTCAGTTCAGTTTAAATAGTATCTTTGCAATCATTTGCAATCAAGTCAACGATATCACTGGAAATGAAGTGTCCCCAACTAAGCAAGCCAGAGGCGACAGCGGCAAGGAACCAAAACTCCATCGGTGACAGAATGGAGAAAAAACCTTGGGAGAAACCAGGCTCAGTCGGGGGGCCAGTTCTCCTCTGGCCAGATGAAACCAGCAGTTCAATTCCAGGCTGCAGGAAAGTCAGATTGTGCAGAGGACTCATCTGGTTCCGTGGTCTTGTCTTGGTCTAGTGGCCGTCTAGTAGACAAGGTTCACCGGGGATCTGTCTCTGGAGCTCATCTAGTTGTCCTGATCTCTATTCTGGTCTATTCTAGGTATTTTCAAATGGCCAGAGTTTTGAGATCGTAGTGGACGTGAAGGACTATAATGCAATAAGAGCTCACTCAAATACTGAGGTGCTAAACCATTTAGGGCTTTATAGGTAATTAGCAAGATTTTAAAATGTATACAATGTTTAACAGGGAGCCAGTGCAGTGTTGACAGGACCGGGCTGATATGGTCATACTTCTTGGTTCTAGTAAGAACTCTAGCTGCTACATTTTGAACCAGCTGTAGTTTGTTTATTAAGCGCACAAAGCAACCACCCAAAAAAAGCATTACAATAATCTAACCTTGAGGTCATAAACGCATGAATTAATGTTTCTGCATTTTCCATTGAGAGCAAAGGTCGTAATGTAGATCTATTTTTCAGATGGAAAAAATGCGCTTTTACTAGTGCTGGGCAACGATTACATTTTTTAAAAATCTCAATCAATCGCATGTTTTTCTGCGATTAATCGCATCATGCACAAAATTCAATAATGAATTCAAAAGTAGTGTATTATGCACTTTTGTCATTTAAAAGTACTGCTATATGAACAAAAGTGCAATAACATTGGGGTTGCAAACACTTTAAACAAATAAGGTGCTTTTTTTACAGCAGTATTCCTTTTATATAGTAGCAGTTAAAATAATTATTGTAAATCTCAACTTATAACATTAATGTAATCAAATTAAATATAAAACCAAAGCTATTTGCCAATGCCAGGGAATTAAAGTTTTTATAGGAAATATTTTATAGTTTGTTATAGAAAAGCAAGTTATGCTCAGAGTCCAGAGCCTCGATCATAACATAACATCAACACAGGCACCTTCCGAGTAGAGACCTGCACGATCGCGGGACCCGCAGGACCCAACGCAACAGAGTGTGGCACGGGACAACACTTGATGGGCGAGTGAGGGTGCGGGCAGGTAGAGACTCGTTTGTGCAGGATGCGGGAGAATAAGGGTGTACTCACACCAGGCAATCTTAACCGTGCCCGGTTCGTT
Source organism: Sinocyclocheilus rhinocerous (assembly GCF_001515625.1). Taxonomy (NCBI): domain Eukaryota; kingdom Metazoa; phylum Chordata; class Actinopteri; order Cypriniformes; family Cyprinidae; genus Sinocyclocheilus; species Sinocyclocheilus rhinocerous. Next base: position 26,960 of record NW_015640038.1, read on the forward strand.
TAGCTGTCCCTGGCTCGGTTGGAAGAGGTGGGCCAGAGTACGGTTCAGTTGGGCTTGGGCGCGGTATGCATGTAGTGTGAGTATGCATGCAGTATGAAACCAACGCGATGTCCAATTTTCCCGTCTCAACTCATTATCTCTAATGCGGTCACACCCACGAGCCGATCGCGCTTTTCAGATTCTAAACATCCACGTGAGACGCGCGCGCGCATGTAAACGCCCACATCGCCTCCGCGTAAGGCGCCTCCGGAGCATTGTTTACGCCTCCGCGTAAACAAACACAGTAGCCCGGCTACTTTTTGTTTCTGGAAGAAGACGCGCTGAGAGGAATAACCCAGAATTTACCTCAGAAAAAGAACACAATGCGATGCGTCGTGCAGCTAGATCCAGTGGAGAATATCATTCTAATGAGTAGCCTAAGATTACTTGCATCTGTTGTTATAGTGTTATTGTGACATAACTTGCTCACATTTTACTAGTTAGACTTTTCCCAAATTATAATTCCTGACTACATGTATGAAATCAAGTGAAACATTTTGAAATATGTGTAATTTCATTGTCTAAATGTCTCACAATGCCAGGATGTGTTTAATGTTTTATAACATATAAAACCACAAGATATAAAAGTAGTGTTAACACTATAATATTAGAGTCTATGAATGTTTGGCACAAAGGTGTGTTATTGTTCAAGTCTCAGTGATCAGATCAGTATGTTCAATCATGTGTCCTTGACCTTCACTGTGTATATTTTTATTATACTGTATTGTAGGGCTGGGCGATTTTCCTGATTTTATCGATTAATTCGAATTTATTGTTTTGCCACGATTTTATTTTTTAGAAATCGAGGAATCGCGATTTTCAATAGAAATATTACCAAATGTTAGAATTAGACACTTTGACAATATGCTGGTGATAACAGTAAAGAGAAAAGAATGATCCAGCCGCATGTCGGCGCACGTGATTAACCGCTCATGTGTGACACGCTCTGTGAAGGACCATAAATATAAGGCTTGTTTGAGATGAGTAAAATCTGCGCAGAACCGATCACCACGAGATGCATGCCGGTTAGAAAAGTGTCCGATGCCTTGTCCAAATACCCACACTTGCAGTCTTGGCCACTTGAGAGCGCGTGCGCGCGACAGGAAGTAAGTGCGCAAGACTGTCCCAGGTCTTAAAAACACCAGAGCGCAGTGCCCTTAACACACACTAAATCCACACTCCGGAGCGGTATTCGAGGCTTATTGTATCCCATCATGCATCATGTTCTGGAAATAAATCGTGAGACTTTTTGCAGAGATCTCGCGAGAGGTCACCGAAACCTTTCCAATGTATATTAAATATTAATGATATGATAATTAAATATTACATATAATTTGGTACTAAAACAAAAGGGTTGCACGTTTTATTGGTGCAAATGAGTAGTGGTGATATTTATTTTGTACAACATTTGCAACTGCTTTTTATCACTTAATTAGAAGAACAACACAATTAAATTGTCATCTGTTATAGAGACACTGGACAGACATTTAGAAGTTGATTTTAAAATGCAAAGTATTGAACATAAAAATAAAGCTCTGTAAACACTTGCATTTTTACAACACTATAAGTGTGTCCTATCAGGTAATGAAAAGTTCTACACACACTTGTGGTCTTCATGCTCAATTGAACACTTGGGCCAAATACAGGAAATACGTCATATAAGTAGTCAAGTGGTCAAGTGCAAAGACCGCAAGTGCGGGTATTAGGACAAGGCACGAGTTACGTCCGACTTGCTCTGATGTCATGCTGACGTGTGTCAAAAAACTCTCACGATAGCGAGGCGGCTGTGTCGGATTGCGCAGTTGCGGGCAGTTGCTCTCCACCGACTGCGCTGATCAAAAGCATGATGGGAAACGACTGACTGACGACACAGCTTAATGTTCATTGGTTCAGACAACCATGATGTTGCGTTCCGTTCTAAAATTATTTGTTTTTTTATCTGATTTCATGAGATTATGTGTTTAAATTATGCGTGAATATTCCCAAACACTACAGTGCGATCTCTGTGTGAGATATGTGATTGTTGTCATATTTCTATAAAAATCTAAAATACATGTTTGTATTAAAGTAAAAATTTATAATACGCCTTTTGTATGGAATTAAATAGCAAGCACTTTGAGTGTCTTGTTCATCATATTTATTTCACTCCTCCCCTCACTGCAGCTGCCTACTCTCGCCTACATTTCAGGCAAGGCCAGGCGCATCTCAAACAAGCCTATAGGCAATGGCACAAAAACGGGGTATGCAGTATATGCAGTGCATTTTGCCAAAATCATTCTGTGAAATTCTTCTTTAATAAAACGTTATAAATAATCAAAAGCTTAGTTATTAAAAATAATTAATGCAATATTTTTATTTAACGGTTTTTTATCATTTGAATGAGTTAAAAATGTATTTATTAAAAACTTATTAAGACGTGGAACGGCCATATCTCTTTGCGACCACAACAAGCGGGAGACTTTTTAGACGCGCACTTCAGCTTGCCCTCAGCGCGGTACATGTGTAACGGAGGCCAGCGAGTAGGTGCTGTGCAGGTAAACCTCACTCCCTCTTTGCGACCACAACAAGCGGGAGACTTTTTAGACGCGCACTTCAGCTTGCCCTCAGCACCAGGCGCGAGTCAAACAAGCGCGGAAAAGGTACATGTGCCAAATAAGCTTCAGTAGAACAACAGGGAACTGCGGTCTGATGAGATATTGTTATATGTCAGTAAAAAATGTCCTGTCCTGTCAGCCGTTTTACTGTGCTCACGGAGCACGCTCTTCAACACTGCAGTCACGCCATCTGCGCTTCAGAAAAGTGCGGTCACGCCATCTACGCTTAAAAATTTGTTGCGCGTCTACATGGCGTTGCGTGGTAGTGATGGCCATACAGCTTGCAAATCTTTTTTCTTTTTTTTTTAAGAGTGGGTCTGAGCGCGTATCAAACTGAAACCACAGTCAATTCATCGATGATAATAATAGGCTAATTAAAAACACATTACACAGGCACTTCTTATTTAATGGTATTTTATTGTTTAATTGTATGTAATGTATTAAACTTTCAATAAAACATTTGCAATGGGTTTGTAAAATGTTTTTGTAAAATGTTTTATGCATGTTTTGGCCTGAGACACTTGCATCTCCCCAGGTACCACTGTGGTGATTATCATGTCACTTTACTCTATCATAAAAAATCATGTATCATGTTTTAATAATTGCTTACCAAAATCATGACCAATGCTATTTACATTGCTATATGGACACATTTTAAAAACTCATAAAAAAAGGAAATCAAATTGTTTTCTGCAAACTCCACCAGATTCTTGTTCTGCATCTCCCCAGGTACCACTGTGGTGATTATCATGTCATATGTAATAAATGCTTACCATTTATTTTGCCATTAATTGTAATAATCCAGTGAGATTTTTGTCTGACAACAGCCAGTGCTGTTCTGTCTGTCAGTCTGTCTGGAATGACATGAAGAAACAGAGCAAACTGAGACAGACTCAATCCAGAAGAACTGTGGCAACGTCTCCAAGATGCTT
>NW_015640038.1:33941-41588 GCF_001515625.1 Sinocyclocheilus rhinocerous
AAATCAAATTGTTTTCTGCAAACTCCACCAGATTCTTGTTCTACATCTCGCCAGGTACCACTGTGGTGATTGTCATGTCACTTTACTATATAATTTTTTATTAATTGCTTACCAAAGTCCTGATCAATGCTATTTATGTTGCTATATGGACACATTTTAAAAAATCATAAAAAAAGGAAATCAAATTGTTTTCTGCAAACTCCACCAGATTCTTGTTCTACATCTCCCCAGGTACCACTGTGGTGATTATCATGTCACTTTACTCTATCATAAAAAATCATGTATCATGTTTTAATAATTGCTTACCAAAATCATGACCAATGCTATTTACATTGCTATATGGACACATTTTAAAAACTCATAAAAAAAGGAAATCAAATTGTTTTCTGCAAACTCCACCAGATTCTTGTTCTGCATCTCCCCAGGTACCACTGTGGTGATTATCATGTCATATGTAATAAATGCTTACCATTTATTTTGCCATTAATTGTAATAATCCAGTGAGATTTTTGTCTGACAACAGCCAGTGCTGTTCTGTCTGTCAGTCTGTCTGGAATGACATGAAGAAACAGAGCAAACTGAGACAGACTCAATCTAGAAGAACTGTGGCAACGTCTCCAAAATGCTTCAAGAAACTTACCTGCAAAGCTAGCTGAAAAACTATGTGCAAGTGCAACAAGGGCAAAAGATGATTTAAACGTAAAGGGTGCTCACATCTAATGTTGATTTAATTTAGTTATTAGAAGCTAATTGATAAAAAATATATATATATTTATGAGATTTGTTTTAAAAGCATTTTACAGCATTTTACACAAGTGCCTAAAACTGTTAACAGTACTGTAGCTTTGCAGGTAGGTTTCTTGAAGCATCTTGGAGACGTTGCCACAGTTCTTCTGGATTGAGTCTGTCTCAGTTGGTTCTGTTTCTTCATGTCACTCCAGACAGACTGATGATGATCAGATCAGATCTCCGTGTAAAGCACTGGCTGTTGTCAGACAAAAATCTCAGTGGATTATTACAAATAATGGCAAAAGAAATGTTTGGAAATGTATACTGATATTTCCTACTGACACACTACAGCAAAAGATAGAAATAAGTTACATAAAGCCATTTTTAGTTTGTGCCAACAGTCCTACATGGAAGCAGCTCCGGGTGGATGACATATGAGTTCAGCGTTGCGCATGTGCCAGTGAGTCTCGTGAAAACCAATGTTTGTTAACAGGAGCAAAGTTTCCTTACTTTAGCAAAGGAAAACCAGTCTCCTCTTGGCTTTTACAAATCTTCTTTACAAATCCTCGTTCTGTGCTTCTAATTAGTGACCGTTGTTTTGTTTTGATCTCTCCCCTGCGCTTCCACTTCTGAGCGGCACATGCGCAAGGCTGACCTCATACGTCATCCGCCCAGAGCTGCTTCCGTGTAGGACTGTTGGCGCAAGCTACATTAAAGTGATTATTACGTTTTGAATATGGATATTTTTCTTACAAAAACGCACTCATATTGATGGCCCATTATGGGAGGCCCTTTGTCTCTCAGGTGTGAATCACTAAATATTCATGACCATTGTCACTCCCTCGTATACGGGCATTCTATCACAAAACATGTTACAAATGTTAAATCAATATATTGTTTTCTGTGAACGAGTGAACATGATAATTGTCACATCATTTTGTAGCAAAAACTCTAGTCTACCACATCCAGTTCTCAAAAGTCTTGTGAACAAATATTCTGTATGTTTTATGGCCTTATTTCAGTGACTTAAAAAAAATAGTTTTTCACTAACCATGTTTTTCTCAAAAACACAAACATGTACATTAATGCTGCTCACATATTATTGTAGCCCAGTTTGTGCTGAATACTGTGTTATTACACTTTAGCCATTAATATCTTTTTAAGATACTGAAAAAAACACAAATGTCAGGGCATGTCAAAACTTCTCCAGGGCCCCAAAACACCATTAGACCTCAGAGGGTCAATGCACGATAAAATAATTGTCTGCGTTAATCAATTAATGCCTTAACGCGATAATAGCGCGTTAACTTGCCCAGCCCTAGTGGGCTAAATGCTAGAAACATGGCTTTTGAAGGAAATATTGATATACAAATAGCACACCTAGATTCCTAGCTGATGACGAAGTATTGACTGTGAGTTCCGTGAGTTTTGCCAATTGGTGTTTCATCGGGCCGCAAAGAAATATAGAGCTGAGTATCATCAGCATAACAGTGAAAGCTAACACCATGTTTCCTAATAATATCTCCCAAGGGTAACATGTAGAGACTGAAAAGTAACGGTCCTAGTACTGAGCCTTGAGGTACTCCATACTGCACTTGTGATTGGTATGATACCTCTTCATTCACTGCCACAAATTGATGGCGGTCAGACAAGTATGATTTGAACCATTCCAATGAACTTCCTCTAATGCCAACATAATTCATAAAAAAGAAAATTATAGTGTCAAATGCGGCACTAAGATCCAGTAGCACTAATAGAGAGATACAACCACGATCAGATGATAAGAGCAGGTCATTTGTAACTCTAATGAGAGCAGTCTCAGTACTGATACTGTCTAAATCCTGAATGGAAATCCTCACAGATGTCTTTTTTCTCTAAAAAGGCATATAGTTGTGATGATACTACCTTTTCTAGTATCTTTGACAGAAAAGGGAGATTCGAGATAGGTCTGTAATTAATTAATTCGTTGGGGTCAAGTTGTGTTTTTTTAATGAGAGGCTTAATAACAGCCAGTTTGAAGGTGTTTGGGATATATCCTAATGACAATGACAAATTTATAATATTCAGAAGAGGATCTATGACTTCTAGACATCTATGATTTTAGTAGCTTAGATGGAATAGGGTCTAACATACATGTCGGTTTAGATGATTTAACAAATTTATACAATTCTTCCTTTCCTATAGAAGAAAATTAGTGGAATTGTTCCTCAGGGGGACTACATTGCGCTATCTGATGCAATACTGTGGCTGAAGGCTGGTTACAAGTTTATTTCTAATAGTATCAATCTTGGATTACTACTGTGCTTTTGGGAAATGTCTGCACCTGCTGATGTTATATATTTTTTTGTTAATTTAGCCACTGTATTGAATAAATACTTGGGTTGAGTTTGTTTTGTTCTAAAAGAGACGAAAAGTAATCAGATCTAGCAGTTTTTAAGGCTTTTCTGTAAGCGAAAGTACTTTCCCATCATGCAACACAGAATACCTCTAGTTTTGTTTTCCTCCAGCTGTGCTCCATTTTCCAGGCTTCCGAGTGTGCTTATTATACCACGGTGTCAGACTGTTTTCCTTAATCTTCCTTAAGCGTAAAGGAGCAACTGTATCTAAAATGCTAGAAAATAGAGAGTCCATAGTTTCTATTTTCTAGCATTTTAGACTTATTATACCACGGTGTCAGACTGTTTTCCTTAATCTTCCTTAAGCGTAAAGGAGCAACTGTATCTAAAGTGCTAGAAAATAGAGAGTCCATAGTTTCTGTTACATCATCAAGTTGTTCTGAGCTATTGGATATGCTGAAGAATTGAGATAAATCAGGAAGATTGTTTTCAAAGCAGTCTTTTGTAGTAGAAGTGATGGTTCTACAATATTTGTAACAAGGAGTTGAATTTGCAGCTTTAGCTATATGGAGTATACACAAGACTAGATAATGATCAGAGATATCATCACTCTGCTGCAGAATTTCAACACCATTAACATCAATTCCATGTGACAGTATTAAATCTAGAGTATGATTTTGACAATGAGTGGGACCTAGAGTTCAGAATATTTATAAATGCTGATCCCAATGCATTTTTTCCATTATCAACATGGACATTAATTAAGACTTTATCTGCAGCCAGCACTAACTCAGAAAATCAGCAAATTCTTTAATGAAGTCTGTATGGTGCCTGGTCACAACACTGGTCATTTGATAATACCTAGAATATCAAAATTAACGGCCGGCAGTAGATCCTTTTCCTATTTAGCGCAGTCTTCCTAGCATTGTTCTGGAGGCAGACACACTCTTAAAGATTAAAAATCTTTAACCTGGCCTGTACATAACACACTATCACATTTATATAATTCAAAATCTGTTAAAGGATTGTTAGGATGCATCAATTATGTCTACCGGAACTGGGAACACTACCCATAACACCAGATGTACTTGTTACATCAAAAGGAGAATTGCATCTATGCTAATATTAGACTGTTTTATTCTTATTCCGAGGTCACCGTAGCCACCCGGATACAGTCCATTTCTAAACAAGTCCTTTGCACAATCTGACATTTTGTTGCAGCCTGGAATTAAAGGTCCACTGAAGTGCTTTGAAACAGTATTATTCTATGTGTTCACATAATTTCAACTGAAACAAGAAGACAGGGCAAGACATATCAAGCAGTCCCGCCCCCTTTTTTAAATAGCCAATAACGTTTTTGTTTATATCACAGCTTGGGCCACAGCCGATAAGCCACATTTGACAGCGTTTGGCAGCCACAAACTCATCATATTGCTATAAAATAGCATAGCATTCTGTGTAGAATTCAAATGGGTTCATTACGTTTTTATGGTCTGCACCGACTAGTGCTATCATAGCGCTCCGTGCTCTCTGGACCGGAGCAGACTGCATTTTTTTTGCAGACACAGACACAGCGCAAAACCAGACTTCTTTCACCCCAATGGAAAGCATATTGAACAGACACACTGTCTGAATTGTTCCCTATCCCTATATAGTGCACTACGTGCCATTCACCGTACAGTAATAATAATTCTGTGAACAAGTGACCGATTTCAGCCGCAACTTCAGCGTCTATTTATAGTGTATTCTATTCTTCGGATTCTAGAGAGCATTTGATTGGACAGAAAGTTTGATGATAAGCTGAAGTGCAGGGTGATGTCATCAAAATCGTTGCTCCATATTGGCGGTAGAGAAACCCTGTGTTCCATTCGGAAGGGCTCATCCCTATGCCCTAATCCCTTCAAAGCGTTTACCTTTCGGAGTGAGAGCTTCAAAGGGTTGAAAGGTGTAGGGACCAAACAACTGTTTCTTGAAGTGCTCTTCTGTGTCATCATCCCGTGCCCACACGTCATGCAAAGAATCTGCGCAAATAATCATGGGGGCCGAATCGTCTATCAGTTGTACCCTTCAAAATTCTTCATTCCGAAGGGCCCTTTGAAGTAGCCAGTTTTGAGCACTTCGGTTTGGAACGACCCTTCAATATGGCGGCCATGATTGTTTTCACTCCGAAGTGCCCTTTGGAGGGCGATATATCCCATTTGGAATGCACCGATTGTAAGTTTTGAATGCATAAGCAGATATAAATCTTGTAAATGCGAATTTTGTCATTGTTTTGAAACACTAGCTTATACAGGTGCATCTCAAAAAAACTGAATATCTTGAAAAAGTTCTTTTTTTGTAACTTATTTCAAAAAGTGAAACTTTCATATATTCTAGATTCATTACATGTAAAGTAAAACATTTCAAAAGTTTTTTTTTGTTTTAATTTTGATGATTAGCGCTTAAAGCTCATGAAAGTAAAAAAATCCAGTATCTCAAAATAGAATATTTCCTAATATCAATTAAAAAAAAAAGGTTTTGCAAAACAGAAAAGTTAAAGTTCTTTAAAGTATGTTAATTTATGCACTCAATACTTGGTCAGGGCTCCTTTAGCACAAATTACAGCATCAGTGAGGTGTGGCATGGAAGCGATCAGCCTTGTGGCACTGCTGAGATACTATTGAGCCTTCAGCTCGTCTGTAAACAGCAAACCACTTGGAAGTGATTTTGGCACTGTGGGCAGGTGCTAAAGTCCTGCTGGAAAATGAAATCAGCATCTCCATAAAGCTTGTCAGCAGATGGAAGTATAAAGTGCTCCAAAATCTCCTGGTAGACAGCTGAATTGACTTTATAAAACACAATGGACCAACACCAGCAGACGTCTGTCACGGTTTATGGGCTCACTGACTCATTCTTGCTCTCTCTGTGTGTGTGGGTGTGTGTGTTGCCGGTGATCAGCGATAATCAGCTGATTAGCGCCAGCTGTGGCTTATCAGCTCAACTATTTAATGTCTGTGCTTTCCGTCCTGTGTTGTCAGATCGTTGGTGTTGTTGCCGTGTTTAGTTCGAGTCTCTCTGATCCTGGCTGGTTTCTGTGGATTCTCTCTCTCCTCTCTCGTGGATTTCGCTGCATGGACCTTCGAGGAATCGGCTGCCCATTTGAGTCCCTGCGCTGCCAAGAGTGACTGTTGGCTTTCCTGTCTGTTTTACTCTTGCCTTCTTCCTTGTTGGGACTTCTCAATAAACTGTCATTTTTCACATTCGCTACTGAATCCTTATTTTTTCACCTGACAGAACGATCTGACCATTATGGATTCAGCGAATGCTACGGATCTGCCAAATTTTTTATCCAACAACAATGCATGCATGGATCGTCAGGAGGAGCAAATGTTAGCTACGGGACGGGCTGTGCAAGCCTTGGTAGCGCAGGTGTCCGAGCTCACTACCCAACTGCAACAGCTGAGGTTACCCACTGCGCCACCCCCACTGCCAGTTCCCTCTACGTCAACAGGCATCGGACGTCAGCACGAGCCACGTCTACCCACACCAGAGACATATGCTGGTGAGCCTAATCACTGTAGAGCATTTTTAACTAAGTGTTCTATGTTCTTTTCTCTCCAACCCTTGACATTTTCTACAGAACTGTCTAAAGTGGCTCTAGTTTTGACACTGCTGTCAGGACGCTCCCCCCTCTGTGGGGAATGGCGGTGTGGGAGAATCAACATCCCTGCTGTTCCTCGTTCCAGACTCTCTCTGAGGAGATGAGACGGGTCTTTGATCGTGCGGTTGCGGGTCGTGAGGCCGCACGCATGTTGGCCGAGCTACGGCAGGAGAACAGGACCGTCTCTGACTATTCCAACAAGTTCTGGACCCTGGCGGCTGAGTGCAAATGGAACGAGGAGGCGCAGTGGGACATGTTCCTGCATGGGTTGGCTGACCGTATCCAGAAGGAGATCTTTACAATGGAGTTACCCTCTGGTCTTGATGGACTGATCGGACTGATCGTTCGTGTTGATGCACGTCTTCAGCGTCGTGATCAACGAGCCCGCTACACTCTGATGTCGGTGATGTCGGAGCTCTCCGCTGCCAACTCCGGTAATACAGTCAGTCCAACATCCGATCAGGAACCCATGCAGGTGGGTAGAGCTCGGTTTCCCGGGAGGAGAGGGACCGTCGGAGAGCAAAGGGACTCTGCTTATAGTGTGGCACAGAGGGCCACATCCTGGTTCACTGTCCAGTAAAAGGCCAAACCCGACAGTAGAACCGAGGTTACTGTCGGGTGGATTATCCTTGGAGAAATCCTCATCCTCAACTCTCCTCTTGGTAAGACTACAATGGGCAGCCCGATTCCACAACTGCCAAGCCCTGCTGGATTCCGGAGCAGAGGGTAATTTCATGGACTACAGTCGGGCATCTCACCTTCAAATCCCCATAGTTCCTCTCTGCCACAAGATCTCTGTTAATGCACTCAATGGACATAACCTTCCCAGTATCACACACACTACGGGACCTATCACCCTCATAACCTCAGGAAACCATTCTGAGGAGATCACCCTCTTGCTCACGGAGTCCCCACTGGTGCCTATTGTCCTTGGTCATACAT
>NW_015640038.1:41931-44114 GCF_001515625.1 Sinocyclocheilus rhinocerous
CAGCCCTGAGGGGGCTCCCGTTTCCCAGTCCAGCCAGGAGTGGGCTCTGATCCCCGAGGGCAGCCCTGAGAGCCCGGAGGCTCACGAATGGCCACCCACCCACCCGCTCCTGCCTCCTCCACCGCTGTCATCTGGCAGCCCTTCTGCTCGCCCTCAGCCCACCATCATTATGGTGCGAGCTCCGCGGGTCTGCCATCCTCCAGCGTAGCCATGGCTGGAGAATCCCTCACCTCCGCCTCCAGCCTCCAAGGCCCGGACTCCGCCTCGGCCCATAGACCCAGCGGCTCCACCTCGGCTCCTAGCTTCCTCGCCTCCACTGTCACCCGTCGATCCACCAATGCTACGGATCTGCAAAAAAGTTTATCCCACAACAATACACGCATGGATCGTCAGGAGGAGCAGATGCTAGCTACGGGACGGGCTGTGCAAGCCTTGGTAGCGCAGGTGTCCGAGCTCACCACCCAACTACAACAGCTGAGCTTACCCACTGCGCCACTCCCACCGCCGGTTCCCTCTACACCTACAGGCATCGGACGTCAGCATGAGCCACGTTTACCCACACCAGAGACATATGCTGGTGAGCCTAACCACTGTAGAGCCTTTCTGACTAAGTGTTCTATGTTTTTCTCTCTCCAACCAGTGACGTTCGCCACGGAACAGTCTAAGGTGGCTCTAGTGTTGACACTGCTGTCAGGACGCGCGGCTCTGTGGGGAACGGCGGTGTGGGAGAATGAACATTCCTGTTGCACTTCGTTCCAGGCCCTCTCTCAGGAGATGAGACGGGTTTTTGATCGTGCGTTGACGGGTCGTGAGGCCGCACGCATGTTGGCCGAGATACGGCAGGAGAACAGGACCGTCTCTGACTATTCCAACAAGTTCTGGACCCTGGCGGCTGAGTGCAAATGGAACGAGGAGGCGCAGTGGGACATGTTCCTGCATGGGTTGGCTGACCGTATCCAGAAGGAGATTTTTACAATGGCTCTGGTCTTGATGGACTGATCGATTTAGCTCTTCGTGTTGATGCACGTCTTCAGCGTCGTGATCAACGAGCCCGCTACACTCTGATGTCGGAACTTCCTGTGCTCTCCGCTGCCAACTGTGCCAACGCTGTAATACGGTCAGTCCCACATCCAATCAGGAACCCATGCAGGTGGGTAGAGCTCAGCTTTCCCGGGAGGAGAGGGACCGTCGGAGAGCAAAGGGACTCTGCTTATAGTGTGGCACAGAGGGCCACATCCTGGTTCACTGTCCAGTAAAAGGCCAAACCCGACAGTAGAACCGAGGTTACTGTCGGGTGGATTATCCTTGGAGAAATCCTCATCCATAACTCTCTTCCCGGTAAGACTACAATGGGCAGCCAGAGTCCACAACTGCCAAGCCCTGCTGGATTCCGGAGCGGAAGGTAATTTTATGGATTACAGTCTGGCATCACACCTTCAGATTCCCATAGTTCCTCTCTGCCATAAGATCTGTCAACGCACTCAATGGACATACAGAAGGAGATTTTTACAATGGCTCTGGTCTTGATGGACTGATCGATTTAGCTCTTCGTGTTGATGCACGTCTTCAGCGTCGTGATCAACGAGCCCGCTACACTCTGATGTCGGAACTTCCTGTGCTCTCCGCTGCCAACTGTGCCAACGCTGTAATACGGTCAGTCCCACATCCAATCAGGAACCCATGCAGGTGGGTAGAGCTCAGCTTTCCCGGGAGGAGAGGGACCGTCGGAGAGCAAAGGGACTCTGCTTATAGTGTGGCACAGAGGGCCACATCCTGGTTCACTGTCCAGTAAAAGGCCAAACCCGACAGTAGAACCGAGGTTACTGTCGGGTGGATTATCCTTGGAGAAATCCTCATCCTCAACTCTCCTCTCGGTAAGACTAGTGGAGTGACTCGTGTTATGCTTCCTTTCTTATGTCTGCTTGTTCGTCTGTGTCTTCTTCTGTGTTGCAGAATGAGCCGGTGAACCTGTCTAACGTGCCCGAGGACCTGAAGGAAGGGTTCAGTAAGTCCCGGGCTGCTTCTCTTCCTCCACATCGTTCTTATGACTGTGCTATAGATTTATTGCCAGCTACGTCTCTGAATAAGGGCAAGTTATTCTCGCTTTCTGCTCCTGAAAGGGAGGCCATTGAGAATAATATTTCTGATTCTCTGGCAGCCGGTTCATCCGTCCTTCCTCTTTT